>NC_036455.1:24732614-25033169 GCF_002775205.1 Xiphophorus maculatus | reverse complement strand
TTCAAAAAAAGTCTCGCTCTCACACATTCAAAAAGAGTCTGGCTCTCACACATTCAAAAAGAGTCTGGCTCTCACACATTCATAAAAAGTGTCGCTCTCACACATTCATAAAAAGTGTCGCTCTCACACATACATAAAACGAGTCTTAGTACTGTGTGTGTGTTCAACTTTAGTCTTGTGTGTGTGAGAGATAAACGTCTGTATGTGAGCGAGAAAGTTAACGTTTGTGTGTATGTGCGCGAGCTGGTAGTAGTGTATGTGAGCGAGCTGGTAGTAGTGTATGTGAGCGAGAAAGTTAACGTTTGTGTGTATGTGAGCGAGCTGGTAGTAGTGTATGTGAGCGAGCTGATAGTAGTGTATGTGAGCGAGAAAGTTAACGTTTGTGTGTGTGTGTGTGACATTTTAGTAGTGTGTGTATACGCAATTTGAGTATTTTTTGAATGTGCGTGAGTAATTTTTGAGTGTGCGTGGCTATTTTTTTGAGTATGCGTGAGTTTTTGGTAGTGTGTGAGAGACAAAACGTAATTTTTTGGAGTGTGCGTGGCTACTTTTTTGGAGTATGCGAGACTTTTTGGTAGTGTGTGAGAGACAAAACGTAATTTTTTGGAGTGTGCGTGGCTATTTTTTTGGAGTATGCGAGACTTTTTGGTAGTGTGTGAGAGACAAAACGTAATTTTTTGGAGTGTGCGTGGCTACTTTTTTGGAGTATGCGAGACTTTTTGGTAGTGTGTGAGAGACAAAACGTAAATTTTGTCCTAAACGGCCCCTCATACTTTACTGCTCTGAAAGTAAACTCCATTACTGAAGCTTTGGAGTCTACATTTTCACCTTAAACATCTTAAAACTAAATTTTGTGACAAATTAAAAAGTGGCTAATCAGTTGCTGCTGCTGGTGGCACAATGCATTGTGGGATACCTTGCTGGCCAATCTCTACTGTCACATACTGTATATCCTACGTGCTAAAAAAAAACAAACAATTATTGCAACATATAAAAACACATGAAGTTATGTTGTGCCATTTAAGTATTGCAAACTTGATCAATTTTATGTAGCAGTACATAAACGAAATAACAAAGACATCTTGACATAAGTTACATACAAATAAGGAATTTGATCTAGACTTTTCCATGGTAAACAACATTTTTAAGCTCAAGTGTTATTCTCATCGAAATGATTTTTTCTGCCTACATCACCAACAACAGCATTACTTTGTTAACCTACATATAGTATATTAAAAAAACATTGTCATCAGTGCATATTTTATTTCTCAACACAGAAATCAGTTGTACAAATGTCCTGAAAGTTAAGCACCAACTTACTTGAACTTAATTTAATTTTAATTTTTTAAGTAGATAGAGCAGAATATTTTAATCGGTGTACTTCAAATCACTGCTGGTCCATTGGTGCTTGGGATTTCTGATAGCTTAAGGGGAGTATTTGGTGTTTTGAAACACTGAATAAAACACAGTAGATATAAAAATATTGTTTTTTGTTGTGTGGGTGAACTTAACAAGACAGACGTAGTACTTGAGCAATTTTCTGAAAAAAGTTACAATGTCTTGTATCTTGAACACATATTTTTGACTTCAATACTGCATATACTTATGTAAAGATGCTAACTTGATTTTTTTAATGTTGATTTCACAGATTCATCAAAATTTACTTCACCACAGATTCATTTTCTCAGTGTAGTTAGAATAAGTCTGGTTATGAATAACAAAGGTTATCTACCTCCGATGGTCGTATTTTGATAAAGAAGCTGCTGTGCTTGTAGGACACCTTAAGGACTTTGGGCCATGGGAAACGGTTGATTCTCAGTTTGTCTTTGTAAACCATCAGGCCACTTGAGCAAACTCCCAGCATGATGTCAACACCATCCAGGTCCTGGCAGAGATAGTAAAATGAGTCTTGCATTCTAAAACTCCTTCCAGAAATTCAACATTAAACAAGTAGACAGTCAAAACTGCGTAGTAACTATACTGTAAATGCAATCATGGTATTTAATTAAAAGTAGTAAGTTGACTTAAATTAGTTGTCATCAAATTGCTATCAACACTCACTGTTAGTAAGCTACTTAGAATATGCGGTTGAAAAGTCTCTCCAGCCCACTCTAATTGAGCTTGGTCATAAACTAGGTTGTTAGCGCTATGCTAACTCTAGTTGCCAACAATAAAAAATGTTTTTGTCAAAGACCGGTCCACTACTGTGTGTACACCTATGATAGAGAATATCACCAAAGTCAACTAACTTAATGAGTTTTTGTTTTTTAACATCATTAGTTGCATCATTAATTGCATTTTTTTACACGTTAATTGCATTCTTTGTATTGTGTTCCTGTATTCCTTCAAATCTGATGTACAAGTGACACCTGCAAACGACAGTGATGATCAAGAGTGAGAGTGAATTTATCTTTACTGTATATTTTATCAGTAGAATATTTTTTATATATGTTATGTATTTCAAATATTTGATGTAATTAGTCATTCTGTCAAGTGGGAGAGAGGGTTGCTGTTGTGGCGCAGGAGTAGCGCACAACCCATGTATGGAGTTCTTCGTCCTTGAATAGAGTCCTGGCCTGACGACTTTTGCTACATATCTTCCCCCTTTCCCAGTACTGACTTTCCTGTCTGACTCTCAAAGGCCACTAGAGCCAATAAAACCTTAATAAAAAAAGAAGTGAGAGAGGAGGGACAAGAATATGTCCAAGAATATTGGTTTGTTTAATTTAAGTGGGAAGCAGTATGTTGTAGGTTTTTAGTAATTCTAAGCGGGGTTAAATTTGTATCAAGCAGTTCACACAAATTAAAGAAATTAAGTTAAGTTAATGCATGATAAGTTACATAAACTTAGTTTTTTTTCGTTGGTTGTGCTACTTGATTTAGTACTGCTTATTTAAACTAAATGACGTTTTTCTTACTCACTGATCTTCAGCTTACTGTGCTTAATTTTGAGGCAATGAGTTATGCATAATTTTTTAAAGTAAAGTGAAATAATAAGATTTTACAGTGTAATTACATTCACTCAGTTACATTTATTTGACTAATGTTTTTTAAAAACTTTACTTTTAGGAGTATTTTTTACCACAATGTACTTTTTACTTTTGCTTGAGTATTTTTATTTATGAAGTATTGCTAGTCTTACTTGAGTACTATTTCTGGATTCTCTACCCACCTAATGAAAAACAAGCCTGTTTTAATCAAACATTCACCAGACAAAGGCACATACCTAGAGTTTTTGTAAAAATTTCCTAAGTTTTATATTGAAAGAAATTGATTTGTAAAAATTTTCTTTTGTCTGATTTTTGTCATTTGTTACTTACATGAATTACTGTTATTCTGCTACTTAAAATACAAAAATTTCCAGTTTTATATTTTGGTCTATGAGACTATGTAATTTTTAAATATTAAATGATAGATAATTTGATCAGCTACTCAATAATTGAGTAGCCCTTTTTTTTTTAAAGAATACTTGGCTTCATTTTACTTTTACTTGAGTAAAAATATGTTGAAGTAGTGCTGCTTTCACTTGCGTACACATTTTGGATACTCTACCCACCTCTGTAGACAATGAAACAAAAATGTCAAAACATAAGTTCTTAGAACTTACTATCATTAGAATTATAATTTTCTTCAACTGTTAAAGTTTATATGTTCTTATTCGTTATGTAATTTCTAAGAAATCTTGCTGCAAATTATTTGTCCATCTTGTAGATTTGTGCTTTGCATTAGAATATTGTAATAACTTAAGTTATCCATAAGGAGGCAGTACAGTAAAAATAATACAATCTTCTGAACAACCCTGTTAGATTGATCTGATTGTTGATTAAAAAAACATGTCAAGTCAAATCTATTCCCATTGTTAGAGAGAAAAAATATGTTCCACCACCTTGCATGTCTTGGAGATTTATGCTAATGCAGTAAATCACAGTCAGAGCCTACATTAATCTTTAGCCTGGAGAGATTGATGTAGATCTGACTGACCTGTGATCACCAATGACATACAGTTATTGATTAAATATGTCAATGCAGCAGTTTTTGTAATGACATTAAGCAGTCGAAATGGATTTAGTTATTTCTACCTAATAACTACATAAAACAGTCAATTTTTCTTTTGTCCACAGCCTTTTCCTTTAAACTAAAAATATGTTAGCACAAATTTAATATCAATAAAACCCAAAGCGGTGAGCCTGTAAATAAATAATGAGGAATATTATAATAATCTTTCATAGCCCAAGGTAAGCCTACTGAAGTACAACATTTTGATGCCCTCTGCGTGACTTAATGCAACATTTTTGGTTCCCAGAATTCTGATTCACAACACAAAAAAGAAAAGATCAATATATGTCATGGAAAATATTTAAATGCGTCTTATTTCTTGGTATTAATCATTAAAAGTGTTTTAGCAAATAGTCAATTTCACTTGTTAAAACAGAATTTGTCTAGAGTCCTTATATAATTGTGTGGACTAGTGTGGAACCTCAGAAAAATGATGATGAAAAGAATGAATTTACATGAAGTTAAGAAAATGATGTACTACCCTGACCATCCTCCTTATGAGACTGTCTCAGAAAAGCAGAGTGTCCTTAGTCAGAAACTCCTTCAAATTTGATGCAATACAGACAGGAGATCTTTCATGCCCAAAGCCATCACCAACAATAACGCTTTGAAGAGTTTTGAATTAATATCACATACTGTCATGAAGTGCGGGGTGTGGTGGTGAGGCAGACGCTGTAGACCCAGGTACGGAGTAAAAACGGTGGTTTTAATGCACAGAGTTACAAACAAAAATCCAACACAGTCCAAAAACCGAGGCAGCACTGCTGAGCAGAATCCAGTGCTCAATGCAGGTAGCAACAAGGCATATGAATGGACTAGATGCCAACACACGACTGAACAGATGCCAAAAATGAGACGAGGACCCGACAAAGACAAAGACACACAAGTGACACTAAATACACAGGAGGTAATTAGGGAACGAGAAACACCTGGGAGTAATCGAGGGGAGAACAGGACAACACGGAGACACAGAGACACAGAAAACTCGAAATAAACACACAGGAAAACACGGAACATGACACATACAACAATATTTCATTTCCTTTTAGGATTAATAAAGTATTTTTCAATTTGAATTGAATTTGAATTAGGGTAGTTTTGATACTTCTACCATCTAGTGACAACTCAACCATTTTGTTGAGCAGGTTTTTAAATGTTGTTCATTTATTAGAGTTGATTAATATAGCACTGATATCAAATGACATAATTATGTTCAGTAAGTACTTTGACACCATTATATGGCAAAAATTATAATGCAAATACCTTTAAAAATACTAGCCAAAACAGCCTGTAGGTGCAAAGTATTTTTTTTTATTTTGATTGCCTGATTGAATAGTGCCTAAAGAGCCATGTAGATTTGAAAAAGAGTGACATCTTGAGTCCTGAAGTGCCTGCCAAATGGTCAAGCAGGCATTTAAAGTGGTATTTGGCTTTGGTGTGAAGCAGCCAGGATAAGGATCAGGGTCTCCAAATCCAAGGTCATGGTCTTGAGCCATTGTTATGTCAATTCGTGTTTCCGGTATCTGATGGGTGAATTATGGCCATCAGATATTGTTATAGCATATCTGGGTTCTCCCTTAGAGAGAGAAGCTCAGTCATACGGGTAGGGACTAAAGAGTAGAGCCACTGCTCCTCCATGGAGGAGCCAGTTGAGGTGGGTTGGGAATCTAGTTAGGATGGCTCCCTGGTGAGGTGTTCTGGCCACATCCCGTGAAACATTCCATGAAAGAGGTGTACGGAGCCTCGTGCCGGAAGCACGTTGAAAGGCTGTTTACATCGTTTTAAACTGTGTGATTGTGAGCATGAGTGGGAATAAAAATACCAGTAGGTATTTTTTTCCATATAACAAAATACCTATTATAGCAGTAGGAGTGTAACCGGTAAACCTTTTATGGATGCAAAAGCAAGAACCCCCCCACTTGATGACTTTGTGTTTCTGTGTTTGATATGATGTAAAGCACTTTGAAATGCCTTGCTGCTGAAATGTGCTATACAAATAACATTTGATTTGATTTTGATTTGATCCCATCAGGAGGAGACCCAGAGGAAGACCCAGGACACACTGGAGAGACTATCACCTGGCATAGGAACGCCTTGGGATACTCCAGGAGGAACTGGCCAAAGTGGCTAGGGGGAGGGAAGCCTGCATGTCCCTACTTTGGTTGCTACCTCCGCAACTCGGATGGATGGATGGATGGATGGATGGATGGATGGATGGATGGATGGATGGATGGATGGATGGATGGAGAGACATCGGGTGTTGAATAAAGATGCTCTGATAGACTTTTTTGGTGTCCTCAAGGTGGAAAACGGCACAAGGAAGGCATTATATTGAGTCATGTGAGAGAGGAAGTATACAAATGTTGTGCAGTTGTTGCACGAAGGAGCGGGAGCGATGGTGAGATCAAATTGTTGGAATACCATTTTAGGGAGAAAAATTTGCAACAGGAACCTCTGTGGGTGCAAAGGTGACATCCTAGAAGTCCATGCTGTTTTAAAGTTGTGGTGAGGTCTGCTGGTAAAATTGTGTGATGACTGAGAAGAAGGAGATTCAAAGAGGTGTACCAGAGAGTCGTGGCCTTGGTGTTGGATGGAAAACACTACAGCAAGGCTAAGAGGCAAACCGAAGACAGGAACTGCATCATCGGTTATAGGTTGGGCAAGTGTTCCAAGGTAGTCTCGATGGAGTGAGACAGCAGGGAGAGCAGAACATGCCAGGTAAGCTAGCTATGCACAGCCGTGGTAGAAAAACCACACCTTAATAGCAAATAACCAGACTGAGGTAAAATCCAGAGGTAATGTAGCTTCAGAGAACACCAAAAACAGTTAGGAAAGCAAGGCCAGTAATGTTAAACAAACTTTTGACAATCTTAATTACATGGGGAAGCGGCAGCCAAGTGGGCCAACGTCCTCTTGCATCCTTTATTGTATGACTTGTACATGAATGTTGGGGAAATTAAACTGAAAAGCCCACTTAAGCTTACCTTAGCCTGGTGAAGGTCCACCCCATACATAGAGAGTTTTTTGGCATTCTCCAAAAACATCAGGTCTGCCTGAGCTGGACACATTATCCTGCCAAAAGAAGGAAACAGAAATGTAACAATTTATGCACTGAAAAATAGTAAAATAGTAAAACCAAAATATATCTTTATTAATGAATGGCTCATTCATTAATAATGTGCTGCTTTGTGTTAGATACACTGGAGAAATCAAAGAACAATGTTGAACAATACAATTAAAGTGCCTCAGATAATAAAATACAGTCCAAAAACATAGAACTCTATTAATAAAGACATAGATAATAATTTGGGAATGTAAAAACCATTTCCATCACTGGTTGACTTAGACTGTAATCTCACCTATATGTACGATGCAGCTCCATCATTTTGTCCTCCAGCTCCTTTGTCTGACCTGAGGCCATTTTCATCTCCTTAGCATAATCATTGCCATGCACCTCAGGGTCGTACTCACCCAGCTCTGACTGCAAGGCATAAGAACCTAGCAGAGCCAGGGTAACAAATGAGCAAGGAAGGCGGCCCTGTAGGATATCCTTCCGCAGCTGCAGACACAGGTAGTACCTTTAATGTACAAAACAGAAATAATTTAACAGTTACAATTTTTCAAGTAAAATTGAAATGGGCTTTTAATGGAAGTCTGAACTTAAGCAAAAGAGCTGAACATGTTCTACAACAAGCTCAGTTCGGGGACAAGCTCATTATCATCCTCTCCTGCACCCACACAAACAGACATCCCACCTTCCTCTGACCCACAGCTTTCCCGTCCATCTTCCACCTCAGTCATGGACTCTTCTTCCAAAGGTTTGTCTTGTGGAAGCAAAATTAGGACCAAATCAGGAGATGTTGCTGCTCCCTTTGGTTCCAATACCAAAGAAAACTCACCCTTCTGTCATTACTGACTGATCAATGACCTGACATCCCACATCATGAAGGTCTTGGAGAAACTCCTGTTGGCCCACTTGAGAACGCAAACAAGCAAATATCAAAACCCCCTGCAGTTTGCTTATTGTCATGGAGTTGGAGACACTATCATACACTGCTTCAGCAAACCCCACTGTCATCTGGACAAAGCAGGCAGCACCATGAGAATCATGCTCTATGATTTCTCCAGTGTATCTAACACAATGCAGCCTGATCTTCTCTGGGAGAAACTCCAGAAGACACAAGAGGAGGCCTCAACATCGCCTTGATCTATATATGACTACCTAACAAACAGACAACAGTTTGTGAAACTGAAGAACTGAGTGTCTAACCAGGTGGTCAACAACACAGGAGCCCCACAGGGAACTGTACTCTCACTTCTCCTTTCACTCTATACACTTCACACTTCCAGCACAAGTCCGACTTCATCTACAGAAATACTCTGATGACTCTGCAGTTGTTGGGTGTATCAGAGATGGACAAGAGGCTGGGTATGTGATCTTGAATGTGAACAAAACAAAGGAGATGATTGTAGATATCAGGAGAAACAGGGTTAGATCAAATCCTGTTTCCATCATGGGAGAAGAAGTGGAGGTGGTTGATGAATATAAATACCTCTGTGTTTGCCTGGACAGACTGGACTAGAGACACAACAGTGAAGCAGGCTGTAAGAAAGGACAGAGCAGACTGGACTTCTTGAGGAAGCTAAGATCCTTTAAGCTCTGCAGCAAGATGCTGCAGAGCTTCTATAAGTCTGTTGTTGAGAGTTTCATCTCTTCTGCCGTCATCTGTTGGAGCAGCAGCATCAGAACCAGAGACCTAAAAAGGCTCAACAGCCTGATAAAGAAGGCTGGTTCTGTTCTGGGTCTACTGTGGAGCCTCTGGAGAAGACAATGCAAAAAGGGATTCGATGTAAAATCAAGAAAATTGTGAACAACCATGACCATCCTTTTCATGAGACTGTGTTGGAAAAACAGTGTCTTCAGTCAGAGGCTTCTTCAAATTCACTGTAATACAGTCCGCAGTTCTTGGCAGATTTTTCCTGCCAACAGTCATCACTATCTACTATAATTCTTTGAAGAATTCAAATTCATATGAGTTACAACAACATTTAACTTCCCTTTGGGATCAGCAAAGTATTTTTGAATTTAAAATGTCTGAAAGGGATTGTTGAAACTGATTCCAAATTGAATTAAATTAATCTCTTTCCTCAATTCTACACACAAATACTCCATGATATCAACATGAAAAAATGTTTTTTTTTAAATTTATGTAAATTTGTTAAAAACAGAAAACCAACAAATCAAATTTACATAAGTATTCACAGGTTTAATGCTTTTTTGATCGACCTTTGGCAGCAATTCATGCCTCAAGTCTTTTTGAATCCAATGCCACAAGTTTAGCTCAGCTATCTTTAGGCAGTTTCACCCATTCTTTTTTGCAGTTCTTCTCCAGCTCCATCAGGTTGGATGGGAGATGTCTGTGAAGACATGTTCAGATCTCTCCAGAGACTTACAATCGGATTCAAGTCTGGACTCTAGCTTGGCCACTCCATGACTTTCAGACTGGGGTTGGAGCCACTCCTTTCAGATCTTGTCCATATGCTTTGGATCTTTGTCTTGCTGACAAATAAATCATCATCCCAGTCCAGAACAATGAGGTTGTTATACAGTATGTCTCTTTACATTGCTGCTTTCATTCTTTCTTCTATCAATAAGAACAGCCATAAAATATGTAGAGACGGCAGTCCCTATAAGTATTTCTGCAATTGGTTCCAAGAAGATGAAGCAGAAAACCGAACAAATTTATTTCCAAGTTCAGTTCGGAGTATAGGCAAATAGATTGAAGAAAGTCATCTGTTCCTCCAAATTTGAAATTAAGAGCCCAAAAGCAATGACTCTCAATCACACTTGGACATAATTAGAAGTTTTCGCAAAACATGTACTTCTAGAAGTACTTTTTACTTCTACTTGAGCAATACTATTTTAAAGAGTATATATCATGATTTTAAATCCTAGCTTTTTGCATGTGAATTATGCAAAAAGCATGATTTACATGATTTGCAGTTCCATAAAAGGTGGAACTGTAATGCTTTGATCTGAATCCCTTGTGATTGTAGCACCACACACTCTTTGTTTACCCCTGTTCTGAGGTGCGTTTTACAGCAACTTGTTTTGCTGTGTTTTTTTTTAAGTGAATGAGATATTTCATATCCTGCCCCCTAACACAATTACAAATTTTGCTGGGCGATTAATTGTCCCAGAAATTATTGTGATAAATGATAATATTGTCATTTTGAGACCATAGCATAAAAATTGTCTAACAATGCAAATACACCTTTCTCAGGGATTTTTATTTTTTTAATTTTCTTATATCTGATTGTCCTTACAGGGGCACTATTATGCATCTTCCAGCCACATATACTGTAAAATCTAAGTAGTTCACCTTACTCACAGCCTTATAGGAGGATCAGTGAGTAGTAATGCTTTCATTAGCAGAATTTTCACAGAAAGTATTTAACATTACTTGAATATTTGTGTAAGACTAAAGAAACGGAAAATAAATACAAACTCATAATCAAAGGGTCAAATCTAACAGTTCTACTGTAAAAAAAATAACTGATATTCCCACAGCATGGACCTATCTTGTCATAACTGTCTTCATAACACACTACTTGCTGTGCTATTTTTCAGACATTAATGTTAACTCAAAACTTTCATTATTTTAAGTGTAGGTGTTAAAAAATACAGCAGTGAAATTGAACAGGGTTCGAATTTACACGAAACTCATTAAATGATGGAGTGGAAGAAATTAATAAAAACACCACTAATGAGACAGGAGTTTTTTTTTCTATGTATAGCTGGAGCCAGTGCTGCACATTTTAAGATTATGTCATCAACACCTGAAACTTATCAACCAGTCCTTTTTATGTTCAAATTTATTTCACTTGTTAGCATAATTCAAATTTGACTTGCAGCTCCATTTCAAACTCTAAAGAGACTTTTTGTATCAAACTCTTACCTTTTAATTTGTTGCCGTTTGAAGTCGTGTTGTAAATTAAATGACAGAACTCATAAAATCACTAACATTTACCTCCCTTAGGGCAAAACTGGGAAGTTTAAATACAATAAAATTCCAATTACTAAACAGCAGGATGCATGATGTACCTTGTTATGTCCTCTGACAACTGGGCTGGATCCGGTGGGTAAAATTTCACATTAAAAGTGAAATTATAATTGGCCCCTGAAAAACAAAATCCAGAGTGATTTGGAATAAGTATATAATAATGCAAAGAAGTCAAAACAGAATCTGCAATTTATTTGTATATTTCGCTCACCTTGCACCTGCCTACGAATCTCTTTGGTCAAATCCATCCAAGTCTGTCAGAGCAAAAGAAGAATGTATGATGTCTATTAAATCTCCATGAATACAATAATCTCAGGTTCATTTATTCAATACATTTTTATAAGATACTCTTTTGTATGAATGGAGTAGAAAGAAAATGTTAGATTTATGATAAGTGCTCTCACCTTCATAGTGGGGGTCTCCCAGATGGCCAGGCCATAATAGTCTTTTTCCAGAAGGTTAAGGTGATCACATACTTTCATGAACAGCTCCTGGCCTTTGGCATGTTTCTAACATATTTGCAGACATGGAAAGACAATGAAGTTCACACTCACATACATCTAATCTCATTAACAAATTAGATTGTGTGTACTGCAAAGAATTAAGAAGACTTCATCAAGAGAAAGAAATATTTTAAATTTAATCAGAAGAGTTTAAATTTAAACAAAAATTTTGCTCCAATTTTTGCTAGATATGCTTTACTTACCTGGGTGTATATCTGCACTTCGCACTACTTGTTATGAATCACACTGGGACATAAAAGGTCATCCAATTTGTGATGGAAAGGAGAGGATGTGATCTCATTGAGGAGTTTTCAGGTATTTTTGTGCAAATATACTGTATGCTGTCATAGTGTCCCAAGTCAAAAGTAACCAATCAGAGCCAGGAAGAGGGTCTTAATGCAGTCAAACAATGCTGCTCAATGTACTATTGGTGGAGAAAACAACTCTGGAAAACCATTTATCCACCATCATCGGTGGCAATGCTAACAAGCCTTAGTTCTTGAACCATAGCAGAGAACAAGTGGATGGTGGAGCAATGACTGACAGCACTAAGACACTCCTCCTTGCTCTGGTGACTGAGGGGTGTATTTCTGCAAAACATTTTTTTTCACAGATTATTTTCTTATATTAGTCATGACATAATGGTCAGCTTAAGAAATCTGTAATATATATATATATATATATATATATATATATATATATATATATATATATATTTTTTTTTTTTAAATAAATAAAAGTTACTGCAGTTTTAAATCTTGGTGTTCTTTAGTAGTAATTATCTAAGTCTACTCTCAAAATAACTTTTTTTTATTTTTAAAAACATTTTTTGCATTAAAAACATTTTATTTTTGCTTTTATGTTTTTACGGTTTAGGCACATGACATCATTGGAATTCAGTGCTGCTCACATTCCTAATGCTGTTTGGTGTTCCCTATAATTGAAAAGTCACTGTAGTGAAGGGATGTTAGCTGTTGTACTTTTTACATTTACTTGTTTATATAAGGTTTAGACAACATGTGTTTAGAAATGTCAGAGAACAGCATGACAGCCTTTCTGAAGTATAACCCAACTAACAGAGATAAAGCATTTTTTACATAGAAAAGTTAAAAATCCTTACATCCAACTCGCACTCAAACAGAGCGTCATCCAGCAGTGTGACTTTGATCTGCAGTGTCTTTGGTCGACGTGGAGCTCTGGGTGTCTTGGCCTCCTCCTCTGTTGTCTTCTCTTTATCTTCCTTACCCCTTCTTTCAGAACCAAATTCCTTCTCTTTGTCCTCCTCCTTGTCAAGAACCACTGCCTCTCCCTTTTGGTCATTCTTCTCCTCCACCTTTCCAATCATGTCGTCAGTTGCATCTTTCTTTTCAGCCTGAAGAGCCTGACAATTTAATTTTAATGATGGTACCACACTCTGTTCTAAATTCTTTAAGAATTTGTTTGGACAGTAGGCAGCTTTACATTTGTCTTTAGGGGCTGAGTTAAACTAAACTAATAAAGTGTAATAGGTGAACATATAGATACAATTAAGCTTATGGCTAATAAGATGCATACTTCCTCCAAGGAGTATGTTTCTTTTTCTTATTTTGGCAGAAACGTATATTGTCACATTTTCTAAAGGAGCCAGATAACAATTAATTTAGCTAATAAATCAGAAAAACAGAAATTAATTTAAACTTAAAGTGCTTTATAAGTTTTGTTTTATGAAAGTTAAATGTTTCAGATGAAACTAATTTTATGTTTAGACAAAAAAAAACTATGTAAAAACAAGAAACAAATTTTATCACAGGGAAAAAAGATATCCAAACAAGCTGGTCCTACATAAAAAAGGAAATGACTCCAAAAGCTAATAAGTGGTTGTGCCACCTTGGCAGACACGACTACCATCAACAGTTCACTGTTGTGTAACAGACTCATTGCCAGAATTAATGCAGTGGTGTGTTAATTCTGGCAATACAGTGGTGTATAAATTCTGCCACTGCATGGTTTTAGTATAAGTGAGCAGTTGCCACTCCATGTCAAGGGGAGTCCAGACTTTGACTAGGCTAGGCCAATCCAAAACTCTCTTTTGTTTTTCAGAGATGGATGTTTGCCACACTAAATAAGCTACATAAGTCAGAATTGAATGCCAAATCTTTTCCTTCAGAGTTTTCTGCTAGAGAGCAGAATTCATGGATCTGTCACAAGATCCTGACGCAGCTAAGCAGAATCACACCATCACTCTATCATCACCATGTTTGATTAGTGGTCTGATGTTCTTTTTCTGAAATTCTTCACGTGTTTTACTCCACCTACAAAACGCAAACAAATTCTCCAAAAATTCTAGATTAGTCCTATCAGCCTACAGAATATTCTCTAAAACACCTGTACTGTTTTATGGAACTGTGAAACCATTAGATCAATTAGTTCTGGCCTTTCAATTTCCCCGTAGATCACATTTTTGTCCAATCTGGTTATTTTTATTATTGAGTCATGTAACAGTGTTCAACAGAGGTAGGGGAGACATGTCCTGCTTTAAATGTTGTTCTGGGTTCTTTGTGTGACATCCTGAATGAGTTATCAGTATAGGTTCTACCCTGTTCGATATTGTCTGCAAAGTGACAATGAAACCCTCAAATTGTGTTCATAATTTTACAAGGGTAGGGCTGGTTGGAGTAGAACCATTTGATCGAGAAACTAAATCATTATAAAAAATTGTTTTGTTCCTTATATTAAAAATTAAGATCTAAAACATCTGTAAGACAGCAAATGCATTTTTACAGCTTACCTGAACCTCTGCACTGCTGACTGAATGTTGGTCCAAGGCAACCTCTCCCTCTATTTTCAATTCAGGTTCAGGATCAGCAATAGGAGCTTTAGCTTCATCTTCCTCATCCTCTCTCTGTCCTCCTTCACTGTCATACTGTGAACGCCGTTTAAGGAGGGAAGAGAAGAGGCGAGAGAGACCACGGCTGGTAGAATTTTGATTTTGAGGCTGGAGGTTGTCATCCTCATGACAATGCAGCTGAGAATCTTGGCCAGCTTCTTCCTGCTGCTGCTTTGGCTTTTTCTGGTGACTTTCCACTTCATCTGTGGTCATGGCAACAGCTGTTAAATTACATAAAAGTATGAAATTAAAACCAACAATATTTATAAGATAAAACATAAACATACTAAAATTAGTTTACATCACTTTTACAGACATCTTCTAAACTCATGCAGGAGTGCTCTAATCTTTCTTTTAAGTCTTAATAATTGACCAAATTAATTAATAATATAAACTTAATAATAAGTTTCGTTTCATAGGTTTTATTTAATCGAAGATTACGGTAATCTTTATTTAATCTATTTTATACCTGACTTTCATTATGATCCTATTACTGAATGTTTGTAGTTTACCTGACAGGCAACTTGTAAACATATTTATAACCTTTAGTTTGCTGTTTGCAATGTCGCTACTACTGTAATTTGTTTGGCGGTTAATTAGGACAAAATACGTTGTTTTGTGGGCTATTTTGTCCCTATACTTTAAAATATCTCAGTTTAATTACACTTTTTTTATTTATTAAACCTTGCTAAATAGATTGGTAACGATACTATGAGGGATTGAAGCTGTGTAATAGTAATGTTAGTGTACTGTATAGAATATCCTATCATATCAGGAGCACAGTAACCTGCGCAGTTCGGTGGACACATTATGGCTGCGCTGCATTTGATAAAGTCTGTCATACAATGTATTAATACGCAAAAAAGAGTTGCGGTGATTTGTTTGTAGATGTCTGTGTTTAATTTCAATAAAAATCTGTTTTCCCTGTCTGATACCGTTTTATTCTTACAAACACCTCTGTATTTAAAATACTTTTAAAAACGTAGGATATTCGAATAAAAGGATTAGTGCATGCATCTATAGCTTTTCATTTTAAATGGGTAGGATATTCAGATAAAGGAAGTGATCTTCTTGTGGTTTCGTCATGTATATAAATTGTTCCAATGCTTTGCTAAGCATAACTCTTAAGCTTCCACTTCAGTCCCGTCACTCAAATAATGTTATCCAATATATTTAACATTAACACAACTATAACTATAGTTTTCGGTTTGTAAACATGACGGTAGCAGTTTTTTACGGTGGCCCTGAGGTGCAAACCACTACAACATTAACGAAAACACTACAACATTAACAAAAGCACTACAACATTAACGAAAACGGAAAGAGTATGTCCCAGTCGGAGACCTGAGAAATCGCTGACAGTGCTTTTGAACAGGAAGTTATCGCTTGAACGGGTCGGCCCGTTGTTGCGATACGTTATAGCGTCCTCCATATTGAAAGTGGCTTATCTACCAGCAAGCTAATACAAGTAAATGGACCGAACTTCGTAAAGTGCCATTCTGAAAAATATTTCAAGTTAATGAATGCCACTGACACAATCCTATACATTATTATATAGGAATGGGGAAAAAAAGCAAAGGACTACGTTTCAAACTTTTTGATGTGATTATTTCATTGTTTTGGGGCACAATAATTACAGCTGATTCTGATAAATCGTTTTTATTGATGGACACACATACATACATTTACAGTGATGTATTCATGAACATATTAACACAATTCCATAATTCAATGTGCATTTGCTATTTCAAGATATGAATTAAAAAACATAACGTAAAGGCAGTGGGTCCACTTTGTACAGTAAAACCGTTGAAACTAGTCCACACAGCAGGTTTTCTCCACTGCCACTTTCAAGATGGCAGTGACGTAGGTAGGACTCAGCGAATACGTATTCATGCCTATTGTCCAATCAGCGATTTCTCAGGTCTCCAAATGGGACATACCCTTTCCGTTTTCATTAATGTTGTAGTGCTTTTATTGATGTTGTAGTGTTTTCGTTATACGTTAATGTTGTAGTGGTTTGCACCTCAGGGCCACCCACCGTAAGTTTTAGTGTAGCACCGACAGATAGACTTAGCTATCTATCCGTGATACGGTAGGAAAATCTGACGCGGTAGCACTGATAGTCAGAACACCTGTTTACAAAGACTCGAGGTGGCGGTGCACGAGGTGCTGCGACACGCTGCATGAGCTGGGGGTTTCGGCGCGTGTCGCTATGTGTCCGCTTTAACGTGCACTGCTGCATACCTGGTTCAACACATCAACAATAAACCTAGCTTCAGCAGTTGCTAGCTGCTCCAGGCTCTGAGCTGAAATATAGTGTCAAAATTATCCAGATATTATCCAGATATTATCCAGATAGTGTCAAAATGATCCGATCGCTATCCGTGGTGCTGAACTGCTTTGAGTTTGTGTTGTTTCATCATTAGTGACCACGGAACCTGATGTTTCTGTTGTTCTCTTGGTTTGCTATACTTTATGTCTGTTTTATGGACTTCAGAGTCGCTGTCTGTGGTGGTGAAGCTTGTAAGCCCTGCTGCTGCAGGCATGTCTATGTTGTAAAGTTATATTATGAGCTTTATTATTTATAAAGGGCCCGGTCATTAGCCCCGGCCCAACGGTGACTTGTTCCGCTAGTGCCGAGAGCGCTGTAATTGTTAAACAATAAAATTAATCCTCAGAACTACAACTTGCGTAATTATTGTGTACACAGTGTACACTGTAAAAAAAAGTCCGTACATTTTACGGTGAAAAATGGTAATATACCAGCAGTTTCTGACCGTAATATCCAAAACATCTTATTAGCGTGGAAAATACATGGAATTACTGTAAGTCAACACTGTAAATAAAGTCCATAAATTTCACAGTTAAAATATTGGAAAATATCAAAAGTTTCTGACCGTAATATAAAGAAGAACAACATTACCGAAGAAAATACATGGAATTACAATAACTCAATAAAAAATTATTTCAAGTGATTTTGACGGTCATGAAATGAAGAAAACACAGAAATCTATTGTAAATATCTAAGTAATGGTAAAATTCATATAAAAAATATTGTAATGTTGCTAGCAGCTAATTACCCTAAAATTAACGGTATTAATCAGCCAAAATTACAAATTTTGCTGATGTTAATATTAATGATGTAAAACCTTAAACCAGACTGCAAAAATAATTTACAAAGAATAGAATGCTGGTGTGTTATTTTGGTTTCTTTTCTTTTTTAATTATTAAATGTATAATGCCTTTCATATATCAAACTGAAATCTCAAAGGGACACCAGGGATGGAGCTGGCGATCCACCGATTGTAGGGCAAACTCCTACAGCCGATGCCACCATCATTTATGAGAGGATTTGATTAAATGATGTATTTGAGATTGTTTAATTTTATGTCGCCCATTGATTTGTCATACATTAAGAGAACTGTATGTTAGGCCCTGCTGCTTGGACCAAGCTTAGTTGGTTTCCAAATGCAGCTTCCAATTCAGGAAATGGCTAAAGGGCATTTCCACCTAATTTTTCACTATGGTCAGCATCTTTAATTTACTCTAGCTAAAAAACAATAACACCTAGACTCTTCAAACCTGGACTGGGTTATTCTCAACTAATAGCAGAATATTTTAAAACCAAGTGTCGGATTTGAGAAACCTTTATCTGATTTGTGAAACTTCAATAAAGAGCTATTCTAGTGTTATTTAAAAGCATAAAAATGGTGAAATCAACTTTTATTAGTTGAGAATAATCTGGAGAGTTTTTCATTTTGTTATTGTGTTAAACAGCATGGTTTACAGTTAATGGAGTTACTGTTATTTGTCATGTAAACAAAGAATTATCTAGTTTGTATTTCTGCTTGATCCAGCAGCATCTGCAGCAAGATTCTTTTAACTCTGATCCTACAGTTGAGCAATGCCTCAGGATACTGTGGTGTCCTGAACTCACCACAGTATAGTCCCAGTGCACTAGCTAAGGCTGCTAACTAGCAAGTGCTAGATCATGGTGCTGAGAGCCCTGTAGGCCTGGTCCTTATCAGGATGCGGCTAGTCTTTGAAATCAAATTTCTGCTATTTTTGCGCGTTCAGAAGGAGAAGAAGAAGGACAACACATTTCTGAATCACAGGTGAGCTCCTTTCACAGTTTAACTGAAGTTACCAACTTTAACCAACTGATAAAGAAATGTTTCCCTGTAATTTCTGAGCCACACTGCATTAATTAATTAATGCATTGCAGCTAGACATTTTTGCTGTATGGAGCATTTAATGCTAACTTTCCCAGAAGCAACACTTCCATTAATGTTTCTGTAGGAACAACTGTATGGATATATTTAGATGCTTCAAATATTATTTCAGGTCTACTTTAGATTGCGTATGCTATATATATATATATATATATATATATATATATATATATATATATATATATATATATATATACATATATATATACAATATAAAGTTATTGTTAAGAGCTGTGAAGAGCTCTGGGTAGCAAGCTCAGAAAATACATAGTTGAACATCTATGAAATCCTGACTTGGCACAAAAGAGGAGTATCAACCTGAAATAATAATATTAATTTGAAAAAAAGTGTCCAGTGAAAACGTGTAAGATAACAGTCAAGAGAAAAATAACAACAATAATGGCTAATAGCAATGCTAACAAAAAAGCTGAAAAGGTTCTGCTAACACACATCTACATCTACTGACAGCCACAAAATATGGACACCAATACCAAAGGGCCTAAAAATGCCTTAACATCATGGTGCACACCCCCAGTACCACACAAGAAGACATTGGGAGACGAGGTGGTTAGTTCAAATCCATCTAATGCCAAGATTTTAGAAGCAGTTGAAAATCTACAGAAAATGATGCTGAACTTTGGTGAAGAAATTAAACGGAACATGCTCTCCACTGCAAATATAGCTAAAGCGGTGGAGTTTAGCAGCCCCAAAATCCAAGATTGTAAAGCTAGAAACGAAAAGATGGAAAAAGAGATAACACAACTTAAAACCACAAATGCGAACTGACAAAGAAAGCCCAAGCTTTAGAAAGAAAAGCTGAATAATCAGACCACTATAAAAGACGAAGGAAATTTGTATATTAATGGCTTAAAAGTGAAAAAAGATGAAGACACAAGACAGAGAGAGCTCAAAATCTGATTCGCTGAGGATCTCACCAAAGAAGATTGGGAAGCACGACTGGCTGTGTGGCCCAAAGCAAGCACGGAAAGCTGGGATAAAGGCGGCGTTTAAAGATTCATACGCATTTATCAATGGAAAACGAATTACTTTTCCGGGTTCAGGTAATTTTGTTATTTTAAGAGTTTTGTTACCTACACTTCAATTTCTTCTCAGGTACTTGTGCATATGTATTAATTAGTTTTATTTTGTAACCAGGTTGCTGTGTATCGCAAACTTCTGCCCAGGTCCCTCTTGAAAATGAGATCTAGATCTCAACAGAGTTTAACTGCTTAAATAAAGGAAATTAAAAAAAAAAAAGAAATAAAAAAAGCCCATCCAAGTACTGTTCAGATGTTCTTCTTTTTTTATTATTATTCATTTTCTATGTTTAACTTGATAAGTGAACTTTCACTGTTAATAATAAGTGAACTTTGTGAATTCATTTTCTATGTTGAACTTGATAAGTGAACTTTTCACTGTTAATGCAAGAGGCTTGAGAGACTTAACTAAAAGGAAAAGTTTACATTTGTTCTGTAACATAATATTACAGGAAGCTCATTCAAAGCATGAAGACAGCAACTTTTAGTCTAAACCACAGGTGTCAAACTCCAGTCCTGGAGGGCCACTGCCCTACAACTTTTAGATATGCCTCTGCTGCACCACACCTGAACAGAATAATTAGGTCATTAAGGCTCTGGAGAACTGATCTACACAAGAAGGAGGAAATGAAACCATTTCAATCCAGTGTTTTGTACCTGTGGCACATCTAAAAACTGCAGGATACCAGCGTTGAGGACTGGAGTTTGACACACCTGGTCTAAACAATGGGGAGATTAAGCTTATTTTTGTCATGACTCCTTAAGATCAGCAGGGGTCGCTATTCTTCTAAATAGCAAAATTAACTTCCAGGGTCAGATAATTTAAAGTAAAATGGATGAAAATGGTCACTGGTTATTCCTCAATGTCTGTTCGGATAGCATCCTACTTATTTTGTTTATATATTTATATATGGTTACAATAATCTAAACCAGAACAAATTATTGCTAGAGAAACAAATTATTTTGTTCTTGTTTATGTATGCACGTTTTCTCTGTCCTACTGATTTGCTTGTTTTCTTATTTTTGAAAATCTGTTTGAAATAAATAAATAAAATCAAAGTTATGGATCAGATGTTGATCTAAGTATGGATCTAGATTATAAAACTAGAAATGAATTATTGCTTTGTGATTTAATTACAAATTTGGTCAGAATTGTTCAACACAGAAGAAAAATAGTGATATTTTCAAGCTCTACTTTGCACATCTGTATTTCTAGCTGCATGTTGGTTTGCATTAAGAGTTCTGACACTGAGTTTAAGCTCTAAAAGCGGCTTTAAAATTAATCTGGCAGTGTGTGGGATTAAAGGCTGTTGTGTGCAGATGTGGAGGCTAGATGAAGCCGGCTGTCTCATAGTTTGTACTTTGTGATTCACCAGGTTTGTACCTCTCCTTCCCTTCAACCTTTCTAGGCACTACGTACTGAAGTACTAAGTTCTAAAACGTTCTAAACCAAGTACTTGTGTTTAGAAAGGCCAGTGAAGGTCACCGTTTACTACACCTCAAGACACAAGTTGTTCACAACAGGCAATTTGCATTCAGTGTATTGACTAACTTAATTTTTAACCTTTAAGGTCTGATTAGGTTCAATTTTTTATTTTTTTTATTTTGTGTTTCTTTAGCTAATCTTTGTCCTAACAATCATCATTAAGCAAAGCAGTGCTGTTGTTGTGTTGGATACTACTTCGCTAGATTACTCAAGGTTTTCTTACCAGGATTCAGGCTTCAGGATTCAGTTTACTGTGTATTTCTTACACAAAGAAAAACTGTGATTCTACCAGATGTGCATATACATGTTGTAAAAAATCTGAAATAAACAGTTTCTGCAATGAAAGTAAAATAAGGTAAACTGCATGAAATGAATATGCTTGCCAAATAACTACTATGTTATTAGTAGTTAATACAGTTATTTGTAACCATTAAGAAAATGGTTGGCTTCCATTTTCTTAAAAGTTCTGCATTCCATGCATGGATAAACTTATTTTTAAAGGAATATATATTATTAAAATATATTATTTTTATTAAATATATTTAAAAACCATTTAGTGTCAATATGATTGATAAATAGCCGAATGACAATATCCTCTACAATAAATTCACATTTCTTAGCCTTCTATTTCTCATTTGTGTTTTCAGTAGTCGGTGACTCTTGAACACTATTAGGTGTGGGTATTTACTGCAGGGAGATTTCATCCAACAGACTGCAGGACTTACTGGCATACAAATTCCAATTTGCAATAAAATAGCCAACAATTGTGCTCTAATAATAATAATAATAATAATCATCATTATTGTCATTATAGAAACCATGCAATAAAATTACATGGTTTATAACGAAATTGGACAGACTGTAGACAGTCCTTCGAAAAAACAGATACCGTGATGATTATTTAGTCACAGAGTCCTGCTGTCAAATCATTTTTGTTTCCAAAGCTTCATCTTCATTCATCTTCTTTTTCTCAACATAGCAAACCTGCCGCTACCCAGCCACACCCCCAAGATCATAATGTTGCATAGCGCTTTGGAATATGATGTCACTGTTGTGGATATAGTCTTTGGCGCAGTGGGTGGTGGGATAAGACTGCCATCTTGAAGGCCATAAACATAACAGACGAAAACCAAACTTTCCCGGAGATTTTTAAAAAATCTAAGTAAGCTAAAATAATTTAGCAATGGTACGAAGTTGTTGTGTTGTTGGATGTAATGTGGTGGTGATGGCAATAGCGCTAGGATCGGTGGATCGCTGGTTCAATTCCCGATCTGCCCGCCCTTGTTGTTTGATCCCTGGGGAAGACACTTCACCCACCTTACTTGTCTGCTGACAATCTGACCGACAAAAAATTGCAGCTTCGCTTCTGTCAGCCTACCCAAGGGCAGCTGTAGCTACAATCCATCAGATAGATAGACTGATATCATGTCATGACTATGTTGTAACATGGTTGATCAGAAGGCTATTAGAGATCAGTAGCACACTGCTGGCGGATGTTCAGTGTAACACAGAGCAGAAAGCTGAGGTTGACGTTTCTCCCTTCTCCAGTGGGTGGCACAGGTTGCTACAGTCGATAGTGGCCACACTGGCACACCTGCTAGAAGGAAACAAACGCACCCAGTACAATATTTCATTCTACTGGCTGAGAGGTTGCCAGGTCACGGTGCATTTTTGTTCCAAAAGCAAGCAGAAAATGTTTTGTAAGCAAGCAGAGTTCTGCAAGTGGAGATTTACGCCGAGCAGAGACAAGCTCTGAGTGCAATAAGTTTTGAGTACAAGCATTAAAAGTTTTGAGAAGAAAGACATGAAGTCCTGCTTTCAGACTGAAAATGTGTGCTCTCGAATCATGGCTGAAAAATTCCCACATCATAGTTCCTGCTAAGTTCATAGAAGTGGGTCAACCTAGTTTAGGTTGGGTTTATATTTTAGCATAGTCCGAGTTTTCACAGAGGGGACATCAGGGTTATTCCATTATTGTGAAATAAACTGATTAAATGTTCTAGTGTTTTACAATAGCAATACTGATCTGTGTTCTGATCAGGGGTTGCATTTATTTTGAAAATCCTTTAACTGTATTGTCTCGGTTACATCTTGCGCACCAACATTGAGCCCACAAGAAGCAAAATGAGTAAGAAACATTTTGGAAAGTTTCTTTGCGAAGGGGAAAACCCCAGAGAAGAGACATGAGAGTGGCTTTATCCCAGTAGGTTATTCCCACATTCAAAGCCAGCTCTGCATAATCTGCGGCGACCGGCTCGGTAATGAAGCCTTCAAACTGCTTCGCCACTTCAAGAGACCAAGCACCCTCTGCATAAGCATTTGGGTGTCATTGTGTGAGGATTTGTGTTTTCTGTGTGTTTATTTATGTTACTGTGTTCAGTTGAGTCTCTGTGTTGTCCCGTCTACACCTTGATTGCTCCCAGCTGTGTCTTTTGTTCCCTGATTACCCCCTGTGTATATAAATCCACCCGAGTCTCTTGTTTCTTGTCGGGTCCTTGTCTATTCTGTCGTGTCGTGTCATTGTCTTTGTCTACTACCAGACAAAAAATGACAAAAGGTGCGCAAAGGCTAGGTGCTCAACCAGAGATTGAGATTGCTCACCTGTGGTGCATGGATTTTGTAATCTTTGTCATATTAAACCATCATCAACAGCTCAGCAACCTGGGTCTACAGTGTCTACCTCACCACCTCTCATCCGCACTTTAACACATTGTCTCTCATCACTTCCAGATGGAACAGTCTTGTTGCAGAAAAACAAGCTCAGGGCCCCATTGATTTGTCATTATTGTGAGTTAAAATTTTGATGAAAATAAAATGTTAGTTTTTGTGGCGCATCTGTATCTTATTTTGAAAAGATGTGTAAACGTTGCCATAACGACCAGAGTCAGAGAGCGTTAGGGCAGTGGACGAGATGAGAGGAGCTTCTGAGTCTTAAGTCTGGTTCACACAGCATGATTTGAGAATTGTAGGCAGATTTTCTTAACCTCTGTCACCACACGAGCCAATAAAAGTACAACAGGTTCGATCGGTTCGTGCGTCCGACAGGAGCAGCTTTTGTACACATGAACCGATTTCACTCACGAACATCCCGGTTCCTGAAAATAATCTCGTAAAACATCCTCCATACCAAACGTGAATTTAGAGTAAACAACCACGGATGATGATGTAGAAGCAGTAGAGATAGTTTGTGGACTCGTTTTAAAAGACCCAACAAAAAGAAAAGGCATTGGATAAAAGACGGTGGGAGCAGCCGCTCTATTTGCTGCACTATGGTATGGAGGTGAGATGATTTTTTGTAGTTAACATTTTTCTTACACTGTGTTTAGACTGTTTTCTGTTCTGTCGTTTCATTTAGTGTCACCAATTAATTATATGATTATATATTTACTGTTTTGAAGTTTACATTGAAAACAATGACTACAAAATAATAGATAAGTACACTAATTTTAAAATCTTGCCTTGTAAACCAGGCTTTTGTACAAAATAATGTTTTTTCGAGTCACAGCTGTATCGTGACTAGTGTCAGGGCTAATCCCTGGTTGAATGAATAAACTTATTGTTATAACTGTCAGCTTAATGATAGCTGAAAAGTTACAGGGTTTATCAACTCCGTTAGCAATTTTGCTCCAGTTCCTCTCCTTATCATTTTTGTTGATATTCCTTGTATGAAATGTTGAATAAACATTCATGTTGTTTCGACATATCATCTCTGATGTCCACCGGACTCTCAATTGTGTCATATCAGCTGTTGGGATTCCTCTCCGTGCTTATGTCACTGCGCTTTCTGATTGGCTACCTGTCACATTCAACAGCGTTCGCACCCAGTCAGGGAAAACCACACGCGCTATAAAAGAGCCAAAAAAATCCAACATGATGAATATGTCTGATTTTAGATCGGAGCAGTCCTGATGTTCTACTGACTGGGCCTGATCAGTCGTAACTCATCACGCAGGCAGGATGATCTGTTCCGATTATCGTAAGTGATAATCTTAGAACTCAGAACGTTCTAAAATTGTTGTAAGGGGAAAATTGGGGCCAAAAATTTTAAATTGTGCCACATGAACTAGGCATTAGAGGCCACACCAACATTCAGAAGCCTTGTCTAACGTACCCTCAGAACGTTATAGCATCGTTTAAGATTTGCAATCATGCAGTACTGCATGATTGCGCAGTGTGAAGGAAAGAGGAGATAAGCTACGCACACAGGCTGTGAAGTGAGATGCAGGTCTGTTGTGGCTACTCTTGCATCATAATAAGAGTAGCCAGAGTAGTTGCCAAACTACCAGCCAGAGTAGTTTGGCAACTACTCTGGCAAAAATGCCAGAGTACTGTTTCAGGAGGAGGTTTTCGACTCACTCAAAATAAAAAGCACTCGCGGAGAGTTTTCTGGTTTCAAAAAGAGTATTTTCTTTACTTACAAAAATAACAGAAATATTCTCCGAGTTTACTTCATACAAACAATTTTAATATAAACGTTAATTTTATAGTAGAAAAACTGTTTCACTCCTCACTCCTTCACCAAACAATCAGATCAATCACAGCAGCTGCTTCTGCTTGTTAATTAATTTTAATTGCAAAATATACTTCAAGCTTAAAAACATACTGTAGTACTGTAATGTACTGAATGTTTTGTTCTTTGTGTGGGAAATGTCTGAGCGTCTTTTGGTGTTGAATCCTAAAACATACAGCGGCGTTGTTGGCTGTTTTTGTCCTGCTTTTTTGGCGCTTCTCTTTGCACAACCTCTGAATCTACAAATTATGGATCTGGTGAACTGGTCTCTCAATGCAATTGATACAATTTTCTCAACAAGACTGGGCAAAGGACAGCCTGGCAGGATACATCCTGGATTTATTTGGATTCATGATAACAGGATCTCTGGACTGGGCATGTCAACAAATTTGTGATGAATTGGGCCGACTAGCGAACAGACTGACGTGCTGTGGGCGCAAGTTAGATGCGATTCTTGCCGAGATTCACAGATCAGCTGTGGACCCTAAAACTCAATAATGGGATGGAACCAATCTTGGAGAAATTGCTAGTTTTGGTCCAGCGGGAACAGCCACACTAAATTTGATGATTGGAATCAAAAGAGATGTACCGGTGAGACTGTAGGGAAGACTGAAATTTAAAATCTACCCAACCTAAAGCATATTGTGTGTATCTGAACTGGCTCCCCTGTGTCAGCTTTGGCTGGCTGGCTAGCTCAAATCTCCTGGAAGATATCTAAACAAAGACGCTCCTTCCCATCTCCTCTCCCTTTCTGAAGACATAAGTGCAATTGTCAAGCACTTGCTCTTAGATAATACCACAGTATCAGAGACTGTGCCTCAATTGACTTACTGCAAACACATCTCGTGACCACAGTTACACACTCCCTAACCTCACTGCCTTTTGCTGGCTCATGTTTGAATGTTGCTGTCTAAATGCCGCTACATGTGCCTATTTTTTCTGATATGTAATTTATTTGCCCTGTCTGTCTGTTTAGTTTATTGCTTTTAGAAATTGTGGAGTACTCATTATCTTAGACCAAAATTTAACTACTTTTATAAACTATGAAGTACTTATTACTTTAGACCAACATTTAGCTTTATACTTCTAATATTGGAGCAAGACCTAAAGAACTCCTATTAGTTTACAAATCTAGAACAAACTAAGAAAGTACCATATACTTAACAACCCAGAACAAGAATCAAACATGGAAAACCAACATTTAGCTTTATATTGTACAAATCTAGAACTCAACCCAGAACAACTGGAACAAACATTTAGTTTCATACTAAAAAACTAATCTTACCAAACATGGAGAGCCATCATCTAGTTTTATCAGAACAAGAATCCAGATCAACTAGTTTAGAAATTATCCATCCATCCATCCATCTTCTTCCGCTTATCCGAGGTCGGGTCGCGGGGGTAGCAGCTTCAGAAGGGAGGCCCAGACTTCCCTCTCCCCAGCCACTTCTTCTAGCTCCTCCGGGGGAATCCCGAGGCGTTCCCAGGCCAGCCGAGAGACATAGTCCCTCCAGCGTGTCCTGGGTCTTCCCCGGGGCCTCCTCCCGGTGGGACGTGCCCGGAACACCTCACCAGGGAGGCGTCCAGGAGGCATCCTGACCAGATGCCCGAGCCACCTCAACTGGCTCCTCTCGATGTGAAGGAGCAGCGGCTCTACTCTGAGTCCCTCCCGGATGACTGAGCTTCTCACCCTATCTCTAAGGGAGAGCCCAGCCACCCTACGGAGAAAACCCATTTCGGCCGCTTGTATCCGCGATCTCGTTCTTTCGGTCATGACCCAAAGCTCATGACCATAGATGAGGGTGGGAACGTAGATCGACCGGTAAATCGAGAGCTTCGCTTTTTGGCTCAGCTCTCTCTTCACCACGACGGACCGGTACAGCGCCCGCTTGACAGCAGACGCTGCGCCAATCCGCCTGTCGATCTCCCGCTCCCTTCTTCCCCCATTCGTGAACAAGATCCCGAGATACTTAAACTCCTCCACTTGGGGCAGGACACCCCCCCTGACCCGGAGAAGGCACTCTACCCTTTTCCGGCTCAAGACCATGGCCTCGGATTTGGAGGCACTGATCCCCATCCCGGCCGCTTCACACTCGGCTGCGAACCGCTCCAGCGAGAGCTGCAGATCACGATCTGATGAAGCCAAAAGGACCACATCGTCTGCGAAAAGCAGAGATGAGATCCTAAGGCCACCAAATCGGACCCCCTCAACACCTTGGCTGCGCCTAGAAATTCTGTCCATGAAAGTGATGAACAGAATCGGTGACAAAGGGCAGCCCTGGCGGAGTCCAACTCTCACCGGAAACGAGCCCGACTTACTGCCGGCAATGCGGACCAGACTCTGACACCGGTCATACAGGGACCTGACAGCCCGTATCAAAGGGCCCGGTACCCCATACTCCCGGAGAACCCCCCACAGGGCTCCCCGAGGGACACGGTCGAACGCCTTCTCCAAGTCCACAAAACACATGTAGACTGGTTGGGCGAACTCCCATGCACCCTCCAGGACCCTGCCGAGGGTGTAGAGCTGGTCCAGTGTTCCACGACCAGGACGAAAACCACACTGCTCTTCCTGGATCCGAGGTTCGACTATCCGACGGACCCTCCTCTCCAGGACCCCTGAATAGACCTTGCCAGGGAGGCTTAAGAGTGTGACCCCTCTATAATTGGAGCACACCCTCCGGTCCCCCTTTTTGAACAGGGGGACCACCACCCCAGTCTGCCAATCCAGGGGAACTGCCCCCGATGTCCATGCGACATTGCAGAGTCGCGTCAACCAACACAACCCCACAACATCCAGAGCCTTAAGGAACTCCGGGCGGATCTCATCCACCCCCGGGGCCTTGCCACTGAGGAGCTTTTTAACCACCTCGGTGACCTCGTCCCCAGAGATTGGAGAGCCCAACCCAGAGTCCCCAGGCTCCGCTTCCTCAGTGGAAGGCATGTTGGTGGGATTGAGGAGGTCTTCGAAGTACTCCGCCCACCGGCCCACAACGTCCCGAGTAGAGGTCAGCAGCACACCATCCCCACTATAAACAGTGTTGGTGCTGCACCGCTTCCCCCCCCTGAGACGCCGGATGGTGGACCAGAATCGCCTCGAAGCCGTATGGAAGTCTTTCTCCATGGCCTCTCCAAACTCCTCCCACGCCCGAGTTTTTGCCTCAGCAACCGCCCGAGCCGCATGCCGCTTCGCCCGCCGGTACCCATCAGCTGCTTCCGGAGTCCCACAGGCCAAAAAGGCCCGATAGGACTCCTTCTTCAGCCTGACGGCATCCCTCACCGAAGGTGTCCACCAGCGGGTTCGAGGGTTGCCGCCGCGACAGGCACCGACAACCTTGCGGCCACAGCTCCGATCGGCCGCCTCGACGATGGAGGCACGGAACACGGTCCACTCGGACTCCATGTCCCCCACCTCCCCCGGGACGTGTTCGAAGTTTTGCCGGAGATGGGAGTTAAAGCTCCGTCTCACAGGGGATTCCGCCAGACGTTCCCAGCAGACCCTCACAACACGTTTGGGCCTGCCAGGTCTGACCGGCTTTCGCCCCCACCACCGGAGCCAACTCACCACCAGGTAGTGGTCAGTGGACAGCTCCGCACCTCTCTTCACCCGAGTGTCCAAGACATACGGCCGCAGATCCGATGAAACGATGACAAAGTCGATCATCGAACTGCGGCCTAGGGTGTCCTGGTGCCAAGTGCACATATGGACACCCTTATGCTTGAACATGGTGTTCGTTATGGACAATCCATGGCGAGCACAGAAGTCCAGCAACAGAACACCGCTCGAGTTCAGGTCGGGCGGGCCGTTCCTCCCAACCACGCCCCTCCAGGTCTCACTGTCATTGCCCACGTGAGCGTTGAAGTCCCCCAGCAGAACAAGGGAGTCCCCAGGAGGAGCACCCTCCAGTACCCCCTCTAAGGACTCCAAAAAGGGTGGGTAATCTGAACTGTCGTTCGGCCCGTAAGCACAAACGACAGTCAGAACCCGTCCCCCCACCCGTAGGCGGAGGGATGCTACCCTCTCGTTCACCGGGGTAAACCCCAACGTACAGGCGCCGAGATGGGGAGCAACAAGTATGCCCACTCCTGCCCGACGCCTCTCACCTTGGGCAACTCCAGAGTGGAAGTATGTCCAGCCCCTCTCAAGGAGACTGGTTCCAGAACCAGAGCCGTGCGTCGAGGTGAGACCGACTATTTCTAGCCGGAACCTCTCGACCTCACGCACTAGCTCCGGCTCCTTCCCCACCAGAGAGGTGACATTCCACGTCCCAAGAGCCAGTTTCTGCAACCGAGGATCGGACCGCCAGGGTCCCCTCCCTCTGCTGCCACCCATCCCACACTGCACCCGACCCCTTTGGCCCCTCCCACGGGTGGTGGGCCCATGGGAGGGGGGGCCCATGTTTCCTCTTCGGGCTGAGCCCGGCCGGGCTCCATGGGTAAAAGCCCGGCCACCAGACGCTCGCCATCGTGCCCCCCCTCCAGGCCTGGCTCCAGAGTGGGGCCCCGGTGACCCGCGTCCGGGCGAGGGAACACCAAGTCCAAAGTTCTTGTCCATCATAAGGGGTCTTCGGGCTGCTCTTTGTCTGGTCCCTCACCTAGGACCTGTCTGCCTTGGGTGACCCTACCAGGGGCATGAAGCCCCAGACAGCATAGCTCCTAGGATCATTGGGACACTCAAACCCCTCCACCACGACAAGGTGGCAGCCCATGGAGGAGGGCTGCTTAGAAATTATGGACTACTTATTGTTATTAAATATGGGGAACCAATATGTAGTTTAATACTTTTACCTTTTTGTTTTTCTTTTGGTTTGCTTTGTTTGTATTTCATTCTAATTCATGTAAAGCAGTTTGAACTGCCTTGTTGCTGAAAATGTGCTGAATAAAATGACTTTACCTTGCTATGGTAACAAGTCTGCGTGTAACATCCTACACAGAGAGCGATAAAAAAGTGGTTTCGAGTTGTTCTTGAATGTTTTTCTGTGCTGTTTCTCCCTTTGTTTTGGCACACTGCACTAAATTATTCACACCTAAATCTCCAGGCTTCATTTAGTTAACAGAATTGTTCTACTGTGGCAGCGCAGGTATGGATGGCATGTAAAAGAATAGTCTTTTTGCCCTCTAGTGTTGTGCACATGCTTGAAACTTCCACATATAATCAATAACATCAAGGGGTGCATAGCAAAATAATTTGCCACTCTTTACTGCCATGGCCACTTTGCCCGAATACCCATCCAGTTTGGACCCACAATGAATCATGGAATAGTGTAGGCCATGAAGGATACACCTGACCCATCCTTTAAATCTGGGGAAAAGAAGGATGTATTAGTCGGCTGCATTTGGAGGACTCTTCGAATTTGGACAGGCCTTGTTGCCACACTATGATATAACCCGCCTACAAATCCGGCCTCCGAAGGATGCAACCCCTGAGTTCGGACAAGGCTGTAAACACCGGAATATAGTTTGTTTTGATCTGCGGCCTTCAAAGACTTCTTCTGAAGCGTCGCTAGCCCATGTGTGCATGTCTGCTTGTACAAGCTAGAAATTTCACATGAAAGAATTACACTGTTCTCTTGTTGGGATGAGTACAAGCGACTGTCTCCTCACCGCGCAAACTCCATAGAAATGAATGGAATGCAGTGCTGTCTCCCGTCACTATGTGACATCTTCAGTTACCTGCTGGGCTCCTGGTCTCCAAACACATAAAGCCCTCTTGCAATTTCTTTCAAAAGAAGGCATTCTTTTGAAAGAAGGCCTGCTTCTGAAACATCACGTTAGTAAAAGAAGAAAACACAATGGCATTACCAATTAGTAATGGTAGGACTTTGGTAAGAGGGTATCTTAGTGTGTACAAACAACAAGTATATTGGTTTATCGTACTAGTCTTTAAATGTGAACCACATTAAGGAGACCTCGATATTTCAGCTCGTTTCAGCTCGATTATTAGATGTTCTACTCTTAGAAAAAAAGGTGCATAATGGATAGTGGAAAAACAATTTGGGGAAGTTCTGCTCAATCTATATCAAAATACCAAACTATGTATTAAAATTCTGACTTATGAGAGTTAGCAAACACTAGCAAACTTAAAAGGACTGAAACGATAAGGTTATCGCTCCACTTTACTAGGCTTATAGAAAGCTATTCAACTTTACAAAAAAGTGGACCAGAAATGAATTTTTTTTTACCTTCTTTCTGTTAATATAACATGTTATATATTGGCTCCCATTGGCTCCTGGTAATTTGCAATTTTGGTGAAGATTTCTTCACCAAAATTAGACAGTGGGATTTTGTTTCCGTTACACAATTGTCTGTACAGTATTAAATAAAGGTACAACAGACTGCATCTGCTTTAGACAATGTGTAAAGATCATAGTTTTAAAGCAGGGGTGTCCAAAGTGTGGCCCGGGTGTCATTTGTCACCATAGTAACAATTTTGGGCGGCTCTTCATCACAACTTAAGACCAGCTTAAACTTGGTTTTCCAGGCAGTTGATGCAGATTCACATTTAAAAACAAAATTAAGGTGCAATTCTCACAGGTCAAAGGCCTTTCAAAAAAGTTAAAGGAGGTTTAACATCCATACCTTGTGGATCCATACCATACTTTGTGTTCCAACAATGGAACACAAAGTATTCATCCAGGTTTTTGCTTTAAATTTAATTTAATATAATAGTAAAAGGGACAACATATATCCTGTGATTTTTACTAAAATACAGACCTGGACAAAATCAAACAAGAGTGAGCAATAACACATAAGTAGATAAAACATAATCAACCTGAAATATTTATCAAATGGCTTGTTATTGATTTTAAATCTGACCAGACCTTTTTAATGTTGTAAATCTACAGGTAAAGACAAAAAAGTAAGTTTTGCAATTATATTTAAAAAACACAAAAAATTATGTGGCCAGTGCCATACTTTCAACCTGACATTTTTAGCCCCAATGCCAGGAAGTTTAGACACCTTTGTTCTAACGACACAAGGATGATAAAGGTGAAATAAAGGCTATAGGATTTGGGGAAAACATTAACAACAATCACAATAACAGGCAAATAAAATAACATTAAAATCAATTTAAATTAAAATGGTATTAGTATTTAAACAACTTTTCTTAATGACTTTACCTTGTAAAACGTACTGTATTAGACAACAAGATATAGACACACAGAGCCTGAATGCATTTGAATATAATTTAAACGTAAAACTTACCACAACACATAGTGTAACTATAATATGCAGATTTGGTGATCAGGCAATTGTGTGGGTCTGGGTCTAAAATCTCATCCATGAAGATGTCTACATTATTGTTTAAATCCCAAACTTAACAAATCAATGACAAAAGAAATGGATGACAGGATAAACTACTCTATACTATATATATATATATATATATATATATATATATATATATATATATATATATATATATATATATATATATATATATGTCACAACACTACCATTCGAAGAGACTAGAATGAACTTTCAGCAGAGACACTGCTGCTGGATTCACCTAATCACGTCTCCATGATTAATCTGTGCTGGAAAAAGACATCATATTGCGCCGATGTATAACGGCTTCACTACAATATCTACTGTAACAGCCATGTAAATGTGCAGACTGCTGTTGCACAGTGCGGCCTGGGCAAAACATCTTTGCAATGATGGCTAAGAAATAAAAATGGCAACAATTCAACACGTCATACGTTTTTATGACACTTCTGTTTCACTAATTTAAGGCAACATTCATATAACTGCGATAAGCCATATAGCTGTAAATCACCGCTTTGTTAGACGTTCAGTCTAGCCAATAAAAAGAGATTTTTCTGGATAAGTCCAGCGTTTATGCTGGGACAGTTGGGATAGCTACCTGTCTGCAAATGGCGCTGAATGTAATAATGTCAACAACTCACCGTCTTTGTTAGGATCATCCAGTAGAATGCAAAAAAATAAAAAATAATAAAAATCGGATCTTCACCCCTTAAAGTCCCTTTCAGCACCAGACAGTAGAGATGAAGAGTTAATACTGCAATGGCAGAAAACGAGCGGCTTTAACAAAGCGTTTGGGTATCAGGCGCGTCCCGTGTATGTATGTATGTATGTATTCAATTTTCCCTCAGTGCTGTCTGACAGGAAAGGATGTCAAGTTTACTGTGATGATGGTGCGTAGGCAACCTTCTGATGGCACGTAGGAAGCAGTGTAGTATGTGTTCGTCACTGGAGCCGGGGAGAAGGAAGCACCAGACACCTACATTGTAACTCAAAATACAGACTACAATGTAAGCAGAGAATGATATTATGAACCAGCCTGTAAGACATTACGCAGGGCAACCTCGACATTTGTCCCCCATTTTTATTGAAAGGACTTTAATAACAGAAATGCATATGTGAAAGCATCCAATGTGAGCTGTGCAGGAAGTACCCCGCTCCAATCATAACTGTAAGAGCTCATATCCAGCGAAGATCTATCATCTGTATCCAACGGCCCCAGTGCTAAATATGAAATTATTTTTCATTCAATTTCACTTAAGGAGGAAAGAATGTGCTGTAAAATAACAAGTGTATCTAAATGCACCAGGAAAGAATGTATAAATCAAGAAATCAGTGTTTTTTGAATGTTGTGTAATCAGTTGTGGCGGTTTCTTTCTGATGTAATAGGATGTTTTGTTCTCATGGATGTCCCTGGGACTGCCACATGAGTTATATCACAGAGTGGATAAGGCTAACTTTCAAAGAACATCCCGTTTTATGAAGAGATCATTGGGGATAAAAAGGGTTGCGAGATTATTTTTAAAGAAATTTTTGTATTCCCAAAAAATAAATTAAATAAATAGCATGGCTAACAGGCCGTTAAAAGTCATGAACCTCATGTCTACTTTCTGGTGCTTCTGGACAAATTCCCTGCTGCAAAGTAACATGAATGAAATGTGCAGCGATCAGTAGTTACATTCAATCAGGATATTTACTTGAGTAACCTTGTTGTGACGTGAGTGATGTCAAAAACTTAAATTGTGAAACACTATGACCAGTAATGCCACCTGGGGGCTATAGCCGCAGGACAATTCAGCTTCTCAATATTTAAAAAAGGGCTGCGCGAAGTCAGGACAATACAGAGGTGGATTTTTTTTATTATTATTTTCACAAATTTAAAAATAACCGTACAACAATAGAATATATGCATAAAAGACAAATTACAGACTGCACCAACACAGTGTGTATATATATATATATATATACGCAGTACAGACCAAAAGTTTGGACACACCTTCTCATTGAATTCAATAAGAAAGTGTGTCCAAACTTTTGGTCTGTACTGTATATATATACAGTGTATCACAAAAGTGAGTACACCCCTCACATTTCTGCAGATATTTAAGTTTACCTTTTCATGGGACAACACTGACAAAATGACACTTTGATACAATGAAAAGTAGTCTGTGTGCAGCTTATATAACAGTGTAAATTTATTCTTCCCGCAAAATAACTCTATATACAGCCATTAATGTCTAAACTACCAACAACAAAAGTGAGTACACTCCTTAGTGAAAGTTCCTGAAGTGTCAATATTTTGTGTGGCCAGCATTATTTACCAAAACTGCCTTAACTCTCTTGGGCATGAAGTTCACCAGAGCTTCACAGGTTGCCATTGGAATGCTTTTCCACTCCTCCATGATTACGTCACAGAGCTGCTGGATATATGTATTTGTACTGTATATCGATATGTATCGATGGAAGAATGTTCCTCCTGTCTGTACGATGCCAGTAAAATGATTAAAAAACATTTAATATATAAGTTGATTTTACATAATTTAGCTTATTTATATAATGTACAGTGTTTTTTGCCACCAACTGTGTGTGTGTAACGTGATTCGTGTGCAGAGGAGCGATCACAATCGCCAGAGAACTGATTCAAGGTGAGGCAGGCGCTCATGATTCCAGACATTGGTCTTGTGACTCCACATCTGCAGAGTGAGAGACAGTGAGCAAGCAATACAGTAAATAAGTCAAGTGCAGCGATATATTTATTGTTTTATCCTCTCTTCCGTTGTCAACATGGAGTACTACATTATTTCAGCTAAACAGTTTTCTAAAGTGGATTTTCAATTGAATCAGGAAATGATACTAAAGGAAGACCAACACCAATACAGAAGGGTACCACTCTTCTCAAAAAGAGTCATATACAAGAAAAGACTGGCTTTATGGATGTCCTGCTAGAAACGGCCTTTTCTGCTTTCCTTGCATTCGTTTCTCAATGTATGGCTCTGTATGGAGTGCCACATGTCGATCTGTCATTACATCAAAAACACAATTTCATTATGAAGTGATTTGTTTTTACAATAACATATATTTGATGATGCATGTAGAAATCTTTATTTTATGTACAAAAAGAAAACAAATGCCCTTCGGGGCCCCCTGGTGGCCGCCGTAGGTCATGCACGCTTCGCTGGTGCGTATCCAAACGTCCAAAGCTCCGGTAGAAGATAAGTAAGAAAAACAATGTCTCAAAAAATGACTTATCCTTCAGGGAGAAAGAAAAGAGGAAGAATAGAAAAAAAACAAGATAAAGGTATGTTTTATTATGTCTTGGTAATGTAATGTTTTGTGGCGTATACAATGTATATATTTCACACCAGAATGTATACTTTTATTGTGAAGGAGAGAAGGTGAGGTGAGAAGACAGCAACAGTTGTACTTCATTCTATTTTTGATTTGGATTGGAAGACATTGAGAATAAAAAAAGACTCAAATTATATTTTTGTCTTTTTCTTTTCACAGGGTGAGAAAAAGGTGGTTTTGAGTTGTACTTTAACTGTTTTTCCCTTTGCTGTGGAGCACAGCACGAAATTAATAATATCTATATGTCCAAGTTTGATTGAGTTAACTGAATTATTCTACGGCGGCCACGCGGCTATGCATGACATGTAAAAGAATAGTCTTTTTGCCCTCCAGCGTTGTCCGCACGCGCAAAATTTCCTTATGTATACAATATCATGCAGGGGGTCTATATTTGTAAATATGATTATGATTAAGTCAGTGCCTCACCAACTACTAACCTCACCGCACGTCACTGATACATACATGTATACAGATACACACATACACAGACAGACAGATATCACATTACCTCTTCAACAGTAAATTGTATCCCAATTAACAAAAAAAAAGAAAAAGCACTGCAAACCAAACAATAATAAACAAAGACAAACATGCAATGCAAACGAATAATGAACAAAATAGCAAAACAAAACATGCAAGCAACTGTCAAATTAAACCTGGAGAGCGGGCAGGCTGGTGACAAGGTCACACAACCTCACAAGGTAAACCATCCCTTGGTGGATGCAACCAACTAGTTTTGGCTGCATCTAGCCAAAACTGGATGTAGCAGACTGGATACAACTGTATACAAACCAGATGTAATGTGGAGGGAACTAACCATTCGGAGAGGAGATTGTTTAGAGACAGCTACCAATTCACTCCTATTATAAAAGAACAGGTTCCTCCTTCATTCATGGAGTGTTCCCTATTGAGATTCATTATGGAGCACACCCCATGTACAACACACAATCAGAAGTTATCCAGAAGCTCGTTGGGTTTCTCCAGAGAAATATATCAGTCCATGTTTTGAGAAACCATATTCTGCATGCCATCATGTCTACAGAGGACCTACTCCCACAGTTCCAAACTTAGTCCATCCTAATCCCAGAGAAATTGTTAGACTGCAAATTGCTCTAGAAAATTTACTGCCATGGGATGCCACAGAGCATTTGACTGGCTACAATGAGCTAGCATAAAAGACAAAAAAAAATAAAGTGGGATCAGTGCAAAGACTTTCTATGCAGAGATAATGGGAATATCCAAGCTACTTAAAGACATTTGTGTAAAGGGCTGTTTATTCAGCACATAGGATGTTCTCGACCATTCATACAGTCTTTCCTTCCCCCATCACAATACAAAAGGACAGCCTTTTGGTCCCTTCCCCCTTCAATAACACAACATACCATCCACCCCCTAGTCCTATTTTTTGCAGATGAGGTGCCAAGCCAGACTGTCTGCTCTGATTAAGCAGAAGCATGACGCACACTATCTCTCACATAAAAATTGATCAAAAGGTGTGGCACATAAACACTTGACTATTAATATATCAAAGTATGCAATAGGAAATATTTTTATATACTTTAAGTACAATCTAAACTATAAAAACAATGGAATTATTTTTTAATAGTTTTTTTCTCATTTTCATTGGGCCTTGAAAACAGCAGTAATGACAATAAGGTTTTTAAAGATTATAGCTAACAGTTGGAGGTTATTTCCTGTTTCAATTTATGACATGAGAAAAAATATGGTGAAAAAGTCACTAAGTTGGCAATCATGGGGTGACTGTAGTAACCATGCAAATCAATGGAGAGTTGACCTGGTGGACGGACCTGTCTCTCAAGGCAGAGAAAAAAGGGGACAGTGGCTGATTTTTAGAATTTTGTAGGTAGATAAGGTTGGTAATATATATACACTGCTCAAAAAAATAAAGGGAACACTCAAATAACACATCCTAGATCTGAATGAAAGAAATATTCTCATTGAATACTTTGTTCTGTACAAAGTTGAATGTGCTGACAACAAAATTACACAAAAATCATCAATGGAAATCAAATTTATTAACCAATGGAGGCCTGGATTTGGAGCCACACACAAAATTAAAGTGAAATAACACTACACGCTGATCCAACTTTAATGTAATGTTCTTAAAACAAGTCAAAATGAGGCTCAGTATTGTGTGTGGCCTCCATGTGCCTGTATGACCTCCCTACAACGCCTGGGCATGCTCCTGATGAGGTGGCGGATGGTCTCCTGAGGGATCTCCTCCCAGACCTGGACTACAGCATACGCCAACTCCTGGACAGTCTGTGGTGCAATGTGACGGTGGATGGAGCGAGACATGATGTCCCAAATGTGCTCAGTCGGATTCAGGTCTGGGGAACGGGCTGGCCAGTCCATAGCTTCAATGCCTTCATCTTGCAGGAACTGCTGACACACTCCAGCCACATGAGGTCTAGCATTGTCCTGCATTAGGAGGAACCCAGGGCCAACCGCACCAGCATATGGTCTCACAAGGGGTCTGAGGATCTCATCTCGGTACCTAATGGCAGTCAGGCTACCTCTGGTGAGCACATGGAGGGCTGTGCGGCCCTCCAAAGAAATGCCACCCCACACCATTACTGACCCACTGCCAAACCGGTCATGCTGAAGGATGTTGCAGGCAGCAGACCGCTCTCCACGGCGTCTCCAGACTCTGTCACGTCTGTCACATGTGCTCAGTGTGAACCTGCTTTCATCTGTGAAGAGCACAAGGTGCCATTGGCGAATTTGCCAATCCTGGTGTTCTCTGGCAAATGCCAAGCGTCCTGCACGGTGTTGGGCTGTGAGCACAACCCCCATCTGTGGACGTCGGGCCCTCATACCGTTTGTGCAGACACATGCACATTTGTGGCCTGCTGGAGGTCATTTTGCAGGGCTCTGGCAGTGCTCCTCCTGTTCCTTCTTGCACAAAGGCGGAGGTAGCGGTCCTGCTGCTGGGTTGTTGCCCTCCTACGGCCTCCTCCACGTCTCCTGGTGTACTGGCCTGTCTCCTGGTAGCGCCTCCAGCCTCTGGACACTACGCTGACAGACACAGCAAACCTTCTTGCCACAGCTTGCATTGATGTGCCATCCTGGATGAGCTGCACTACCTGAGCCACTTGTGTGGGTTGTGGAGTCCGTCTCATGCTACCACGAGTGTGAAAGCACCACCAACATTCAAAACTGACCAAAACATCAGCCAGACAGCATAGGTACTGAGAAGTGGTCTGTGGTCTGTGGTCTGTGGTCCCAACTGCAGAACCACTCCTTTATTAAAGATCCTCCTTCCCGTCCCGGGAAGGAGGATCACGGACAGCCTGGTACTGATCCGAGACTCCATCTGTTTTGCGAGAGACAGAAACATTCGACTGACAGTCCTAAATCTAGATTTCGAGAAAGCTTTTGATCGGGTCTCGCACCAGTACCTCTTCCAGGTACTGCAAAAAAAGGGTTTTCCTGGGAGGTTCGTAGCGTGGGTGGGACTGCTGTCCCGAGACATCTCCAGCAGATTCATGGTTAACGGGTTTCTGACAAAAGCAGTGAAAGTAAACTGCGGTGTCCGTCAGGGTTGTCCGTTATCCACCCTTCTCTATGTGGCCTGCGTCGAGCCGCTGGTGCAGATCTTGAGAAGGGACCCACAGATTTTAGGTGTAACGATACCGGGGAGTGGAGGGCAGGTAGCGAAATGTCTTATACATGGATGATTTTAACATTTTATGTACAGATCTTTTATCAATAGATAGGATTCTTCAATTAACCGATTGGTTCGGGAAAGCATCAGGGTCAAAATTAAACAAAGAAAAAACAAAAGCACAATTTTATGGACCATGGAAAGAGAATGAAAAATTAGGATGTCAGTTTCAAGTAACGGAAGAAGAACAAAAAATACTGGGAGTAAAATTTGACAAACATGGAGAAGGAAAGACAAACTGGATTGAAATAACAAGAAGAGTAAAACAGCGACTGGGATTCTGGGGGATGAGGAACCTTACAATAGAAGGAAAGATTTTAATAGTTAAAGCTGTGATTTTACCAGTGTTTTTACTCACCAGTGCTGTTTTTATTCCTCCTAGGAGAGTGCTTTTAGAACTACAACGAGCCATTTTTTATTTCATATGGAACTCCAAATGGGAAAGGATAAAAAGAGAAATAATGTACAAACCCAAAGAAAAAGGAGGAAAATGAGTCCCAGACCTCTACTTGTTTTTAGGCAGCCATTATACGAGCACCCACCTGAAACAAGCCATGAACCTTTCTAGCAATAACAAAACAAACACGATGACCAGATTCTGGTGTGGGTCCTATCTTAGAAAATTAAAAATGATAAAAAGCGATTTTAGAACTCCAGTAGCTTTTAACCTTCCTCCTGCATATGCTTTTATACGGAAATTTTTAGAACGTTTTAAACTAGAAGGAGAGGAGAGCAAGATTTTAACTAATCATCGTTTTATTATTTCTTTTTTTTTTTTTTTCTTAAACTTTATTTATTGTAATAAACAACAATACAAATGTACTGTGAACAAATCTCAGGAAGATAATAACAATAATTTACCAGGGGGAGCATAAAATAAAGCAAGAAGATAAGAAAACGACAATAAATATAAATATGTATAAAGGAAATAGCACAAATTGTGATATGTGTGCCAGATGTCACAGTGCATTAACTTAAAAGATAATCCAAAATTCCAAGTTGATTACAAGCCCGTATTGTTGATTCTGCTTTTTGATTAGTGGAGGAATGAATTGTTGATAAATAATGTTTAAGTTCGATCAAAAAAACTAAAAAATTTGGTTTTTTCTTCAAAAATTTGCATTTATGTAGGTGAAATTTAGCCTTAATAATTAGTAAATTGATAAGGAGACTCTTTACATTCATTCCTCCATTTTGTTGAAATCCAAATAAGACATTTTCCCAATATAAGTGAAAGCCTGCTGAAATTTTGGAATCAACAAAGTTACAAAAATGTTGCCAAAATATTTTAGAATGAGGGCACAACCAGAACAAATGAGTGACCGATTCTGGGGAAACAACACAGAAGGAACAGTTCACATCAATGTTAGAATTGAATTTCTTTAAATAGACTTTAACGGGGTAGATTCGGTGAATGAGTTTAAAAGAAACTTCCTTTATCTTGTTAGAGAGAAGAAAGTGATTAGGGAGCAGCCAGATAAATTTCCAAGACACAGTAATATGAAAGCGATTCCAATAATGAACGACCACAGGAGTAGAGGTCACGTCCTTCAGAAACAGGGATCTGATTGACTTATTATTGTTACAAGGAAAAGGATTCAAACAAATTTTGCCAACAGGAGAATGTATGGGAGATAAAATGGGAGAGTGATAAACGATTCTCGGCTTCTGCCGAAATAACATACAGATCTTTGTAGAAACGGCACCAAAGACTTTGGCATATTCTCCAGGAGAGACAGGAAAACTGAACTTACAGAGAAATTCTTCATAAGTCAACAACAGACCATCACTGTTGAACAATTGGTCAACCAAAACAATGTTATTATTAAACCAAGAATCAAAAAATATAGTTTTCCTCTTATATAGAATGTCCTTATTATTCCAAATAAAGTATCGGTGAGGAGAGAAGTTATGCTTGTAGATGAGTAACCATGATAAAAAGGCCTGCCGATGAAAATTAGAGAGTTTAATTGGTAGTTTCGTTATATCAAAATTACAAATTAGAAAGAACTTTAGACCACCGAATTTAGAAAAAATATGAAAGGGTATAGTATTCCAGAAAGACGCTGGAGAATTAAAAAAATTACGGATCCAATTTATTTTAAAAGTATTATTTAAGATAGAGAAAGATAAGCAGTTAAGTCCTCCGTTTTCATATGAATTCATTAGAGTAGATTTTTTAATCGTTTTATTATTTCTGTTGTGCAGGACCGGGAACCAGTGACTCCAGTGCGCGGCCTCCTGTACGGAGACGCCTCCACCGTTTGGCGCAACGTGAGCCATCCCGTCCTTCCAAACAGACTCCAGGACCTGTCATGGATGGTGGCTCATGGGATCCTGCTGGTCAGAGCCGTTATGCACTCCCGCGGCATATCTGCAACGGCCATCTGCCCCCGACCCGGTTGTGGCGCGCCGGAGTCGGTGAGGCACCTGCTGTGGGAGTGCAGCGCTGCTGTGGACCTGTGGGCGAAAGCCGGCTCCTTGCAATTCCCACACTTGCCAGCAAGGGAGGTCCTCGAACCACAGCTAGTGCTGTACGGGGTGAGCCAGCAGAAAATGACGAGAAAGGACTTCGCTGAGATGTGGCTCACCCTCGCCACCATCAAAGACGCCATTTGGACCTCCAGAAACTTGCTGGTGAGCAGGCGCAGGCAGATGCCCCCGGTGGCTGTGATCCGGATGGCGGCAGCAAAAAGAACAACATCAAGGGCTGCAGGTGGCGCGCCAAGGACACAGCCACCAAGAAGAATCGCCTGCGCCTCAGTGGACGAAGGAGCCGGCGCTCCACGAGTAGAGGTCCAAGCAGCGGCGGCCTGGCCCTCCGGGTGAGGCAGGAGGGAAGGAGCTTCAGGGCAGGTTTCCTCTCTGAGCACCAAGCGCTGTTTGGAAGGACGGGACGGCTCCGGACTTGGGAGGGAGTCACCCCGGTCCTGCTCAACTTTTAACACACAGAGATTTTGTATTTTATATTCTTGTTCTTAGCTTCTTTTAGTCTGAACTGATGATTTTGTAAGTTCTTGAAAATTTCTGTATAACTGAAATAATGTAATTTTTTTAATGCTTACAGTAACAATAAATATTTTTCGAAAGAAAAAAAAACCCACTCCTTTATTGAGTGTGTCTTGCTAATTGCCAATAATTTCCACCTGTTGTCTATTCCATTTGCACAACAGCAGGTGAAATTGATTGTCAATCAGTGTTGCTTCCTAAGTGGACAGTTTGATTTCACAGAAGTTTGATTTACTTGGAGTTATATTGTGTTGTTTAAGTGTTCCCTTTATTTTTTTGAGCAGTGTATATATAGTCTAGAATTGTCCCACCACCCCACAAAGAAATCATGAAGAAAACCATTGTGTTTAAACAATATCAATATGAAAAGGCAAAATAAACAAAGAACAAAATAAATGTGCCATCAATCTAAAAATAAAATAAGAATAACTTTTTATGTCCCCCTCCACCATTGTTAGAACAACTGTTTAGTGCAATGTGTAGGAGAGCCGTTGAAGTGAGGAGCTAGCTGTTAGCAGTGGCTCTGCAGCACAAATAAAAAAGCCCTCCAGCAAGTAAATACTTGAAGCAAAAGACATGTAAACATTTTATTTACTTTCACTGCTCAATAGGAAGAAACACATTAACATTAAAAATCAGACTGCAGTTCATTATTTCAATATTTTGGCTGAATCATGATAAACTGCACGGTTATGCCTTGGAAATCAAAAGTAGCATTACGTTTAAATTATGATACTTATGAGATCTTCATTATTTCTAACAATATTGATTTATGAGGATAAAATTAATAACCTCATATTGATTAACTTATAAGTAACTTTGAATGAATTACTCATTAAAACATTATATACATACATACATACATACATACATACATACATACATACATACATACATACATACATACATGTATTTACTAGAGTAAATATGTATTTGCTCTAGTGTACTAATGAAACAATATGCTTTTAAAGATATTTTGTGTATATTTTAAAATATATGCTCAAAATAGATTTTTTTAAAGTTCACTTAAGGCTTACTTTAAAAGTAAATTATTAAATATACTGAAATTTCAGTATGTTTTAAATTATATCTGTAGTGATTTGAGTTTTCTGTGTTTATTTTGGTTTCTGTGTTCTGTGGAGTCTCTGTGTTGTCCAGTCTACCCCTTGATTCAATCAATCAAATTTTATTTGTGTAGCACATTTCAGCAGCAAGGCATTTCAAAGTGCTTTACATCATTACAAACACAGAAACACAATGCAACATAGAATCAACAATCAAAACACAGCATTAAGTCAAGTTCCATCAATAAATTTGTAATTGATTACATTTCAAATACAATTCTAAACAGGTGGGTTTTTAGTTGAGATTTAAAAGAAGTCAGTGTTTTACAGTCTTCTGGAAGTTTGTTCCAAATTTGTGGTGCATAGATGCTGAAAGCTGCTTCTCCTCGTTTGGTTCTGGTTCTGGAGATGCAGAGCAGACCAGAACCGGAAGACCTGAGAGGTCTGGAGGGTTGATACAATAACAGCAGATCTTTAATGTATTGTGGTGCTAAGCCGTTCAGTGATTTGTAAACTAACAACAGTATTTTGAAGTCTATTCTTTGAGCTACAGGAAGCCAGTGTAGGGACTTTAAAACTGGTGTTATGTGCTCTATCTTCCTGGTTTTAGTGAGAACTCGAGCAGCAGCATTCTGGATCAGCTGCACCTGTTTGATTGATTTGTTCGACAGACCTGTGAAGACGCTGTTGCAATAATCAATGCGACTGAAGATAAAAGCATGAATTAGTTTCTCTAGATCTGGTTGAGACATTAGTCCTTTAATCCTGGAAATGTTCTTCAGGTGATAGAAGGCCGACTTTGTAACTGTCTTTATGTGGCTCTGGAGGCTCCGGTCAGAGTCCATCACTACTCCCAGGTTTCGGGCCTGATCGCTGGTTTTTAGTTGTAATAACTGAAGCTGTGCATTGACTCTAGATCGTTCCTCTTTAGGTCCAAAAATAATAACTTCAGTTTTGTTTCTGTTCAGCTGGAGAAAGTTTTGGCACATCCACACATTTATCTGTTCTAAGCATCTGTTCAGTGATTGGATGGACGCTGAGTCACCTGGTGACATCGTAATGTAGAGCTGTGTGTCATCTACATAGTTATGGTAGCTAATATTATTTCCTGTTATGACCTGAGCTAGTGGGAGCATATAAATATTGAATAAAAGGGGTCCTAGGATTGAACCTTGGGGTACCCCGCATGTGACCTTTGACCTCTTTGATGAGAAGTTTCCAATTGAAACAAAGAAATCCCTGTTCTTTATGTAGGATTCAAACCAGTTAAGCACTGGACCGGAGAGTCCGACCCAACTCTCCAATCGATTCAGTAATATGTCATGGTCAACAGTGTCAAAAGCTGCACTGAGGTCCAACAGAACCAGCACTGTGGTTCTGCCACAGTCCGTATTTATATGGATGTCATTGAACACTTTTACGAGGGCGGTCTCTGTGCTGTGGTAAGCACGAAAACCAGACTGGAAGGAGTCAAAGCTGTTGGTTATTGTTAGGAAGCTAGTTAATTGTTCACACACAGCTTTTTCAATAACTTTGCTGATGAATGGGAGGTTGGAGATCGGCCTGTAATTCTGCATTGGTGATTTGTCCAGATTGTTCTTTTTTATAAGTGGTTTGATTACTGCTGTTTTCAAAGCCTGGGGGAAAACGCCTGATGAGAGCGATGAGTTTACTATTTGGATCAGATCAGAAGCAATAAAAGACAGGACTTTCTTAAAGAAATGTGTGGGTAAAACATCCAGACAGCAGGAACTTGAGCTTAGTTGACTTAGAATTTCCTGTAGGGTTTTATAATTAAGTAGTTGAAATTGGGTCATTTTTCCTGTATTTGTTTTATTTGGGCACAGCATGCTTTATAGTGGATGTACAGATTAATCCTCTGATTTTTTGAATTTTCTCTGAAAAGAAGCTGGAAAACTGGTTGCAGGCGGCAATACATTGGAATTCAGGCGGTAACGTCACAGGAGGGTTTGTGATTCTGTCAACTGTTGCAAATAAAGCTCGAGCATTGTTAATGTTTTTGTTTATGACATCTGCAAAGAAAGCCTCTCTTGCATGTTTTAGTGTTAAATGATAGTTACGTAGTCTTTCTTTATAGATGTCACAATGAACGTGAAGTTGAGTTTTACGCCATTTTCGTTCTGCCCTACGGCAGAGTTGTCTTGCAGATCTAACTGTTTGTGCATTCCTCCATGGAGATTTCTTCCTGCCAGACACAACCTTCATTTTAATTGGGGCAATGGAATCAATAATATCTGAAACTTTAGATGGAAAATCAATTACCAACTTATCTACGTCATTACAGCTTAATGGTGAGGAAAAAGAGTAGATTTGATTAAAAGTTTCTGCTGTGTTTTCAGTGAGAGAACGTTTTGTGATGGTTGCTGTTTGTCCAAGTGGGTTAAAAGATAAAGAACTTTCAAAGGTAACAGGAAGTGATTCAGCAGGGCGACATCAGTTACAGAGACATTGGAAATATTCACACCCTTACTGATAACCAGGTCCAGTGTGTGTCCTTGAGTGCGTGTTGCTTGTTTGACATGTTGTGTTAGACCAAAAGTCTCTAAAATATTAGCGAGCTTTTTTGCCCCTCTGTCTTGGGGGTTGTCAACATGAATGTTGAAATCACCGACAATTATTAAACAATCATAATCAATACATATAAGAGATAGAAGCTCATTCAAGTCAGTAAAGAAATTTTCCACCAAAGTTGGAGTTTTGTATAGAGTTACTGTCAAAGTACGTTTGTGGCCTTTAACCTCAATTCCAAGATACTCAAAAGAGGTGAAATGACCCAAAGAGATTTTACTATAATTTATGGTATTCTTAAATATTGAAGCCACGCCTCCTCCTTTTTTATGTTTTCTATTCTCACTGAAGAAATTGCAGTTAGGAAGCGCAGATTCAATTAGTACAATCAGTTCATTATTGTCATTCAACCATGTTTCTGTCAGAAACATAACATCGACATTATGCTCAGTGATGAAATCATCAATTAATAGAGCTTTAGCACAGAGAGATCTTGTATTTAAAAGAGCTAGTTTAAGTGACTTGGAGGCCAAGAGTTCTTCAGTCTGAGGTTCCTTTAGGCAGGGGAACAGTCTGATGTTTGAATTAAAACAGCTGTATTTTATGTTTCTTGTAAATTTTCTAGTAGTGATCCGTTCAGGTAATGTCTGGGGTTGATCTTTCCTCTTTTCTCCTGATTGTCTCCCTGTGTATTTAAATCCACCTGTGTTTCTCGTTCTTGGTTGAGTCCTTGTCTAGTTGTCAAGTCTGCTGTCAATTGCTTACCAGTTGTTACCAGAGGTTAGTTTCTAGCTCCGCTCATTCTGTGCTGCCTGGACTTGGTATTTCTGACATTATCATTAAAATCATCACTTCATTCTCAACAACCTGGGTCCACAGCGCCTCCCTCACCACCTCTCACCGCATATCATGACAATATCTCAGTGCATACTTTAGGCTAATAAAATATGCCTTTTTAGGAGCCTTAATAATATTGTACTATTTTTGTTAAAATGGCAAAGAATAATAAAAAAAAATCCTTATAGTATATCTTGATGTAACGTTATTTAACAAAGTAAATAATGTGTTCATGCCTCAAAATATCAAAAACTGACTAGTGACAGAGGTTCTACAACAAAAACGATACTTGTCCTTAACACTAAATGTAGCAGGAATCTTCAGTTTTACTTCTCTTCGCCTTTTTTAAAGTAAAGAGGGCCTTGATAATAGTAGTTTTGGTAAATTCAAGCTGGTGACGTCCTAGTCCGACTTAGACGACAACACAACAGGACAAGAACCGATGGAAATGAGATGTGGGTCACGAAAGGAGTCAGAAGAAACAAGGTGCTAACGTGTTGCTAGTTGATGGTAAGTTTGCTTCAAAATGCTAATTATCTTTGTTTAATTATAAATAGTGGAGTACATATAAAAATAAACTTATGTTGGTTTCAGAAATAGTTATTTTATCAATTTTATTGTGACTTTTATGATTATTATTATTATAACAATCATTCAACTTCGTGCTAAAACTGCATGAAGACTCTGTTTGTTGCGACTTGATATAGTTTTCTTCATAAACTTAACCTGGTTTTAATTAAGTTTAGTATGCCAAAGAGACTTTGATATTGTTTGGCTGTTGTTGTAACTCGTTCATCATTGTTTTTATCTTCAACATATTTTTGCAGTCTAAGCAAATTAAGATGAAAGAGGAAGCCAGGGATCAGGAATTATAAAACCTAAAGACTTAGAAGATGCTCTGGCTCCACCAGATCACCAACCAGTTCTGAGGATGAACCTCCACATCGTCTTCATGATGGAAGGTTTTTTGTTTTTACTGAGCAGTAGGCCACAGTTTTAACAGCAGAAACTGATGTGTTTCCAACACTAACTGCTTAATAAACATGATTTGATATAAAAATAATTGGACAGAATTTATTCCCCTTGTTAATCTACCATTTCCCTTTCATACATTTTATTCATTGTTATCTTTCAGGGCCCTGTGACAGACTGGTGACCTATCCAGGGTGAACCCCGCCTCTCATCCTAAAATTGTAAGTTGCACTTTTTTCTTTGCTGTTTTCCTGTACTCTTTAAAACACAAGTGCTTTCTCTGTTTAACTTAGACTGACTTTATTGTCATTTTGCATGCACAGGGTGTATACAGAACAACATTTCGTTGCATACGGCTCAGGACAATGTTTTGAGGTTCCAATGTTGTGAGGTTACTCCAGAATAAAATAAAATACAGTATAAAATATGAATATAAAATATAAAGTGCAGGACTGACAGTAAAATGGAAGTTACTTAGCTATGTATATGTGCAAGGTATGAAGTGGAGACCAGTTTTTGAGTGCAGTCCAATTAAGAGTTCAGCAGTCTGATGGGAAGTGGGAAAAAGCTGTTTCGAAACCTGGTGGACCTGCACCGGATGCTGCGGAACCTCTTTCCAGAGGGCAGCAGGGAGAACAGTCCATGGTGGGGGTGTGAGGGGTCACTGACGATGTTTCGGCCTCGGGACACGCAGCGCTGGGATGAAATGTCCTGAATGGAGGGAAGGGGGGCCCCGATGATCCTCTCTGCTGTCCGCACCACTCTCCTCACGTTCTTCCAGTCGGAGGCACTGCAGCCTCCACCACACAGAGAAGCAGCTGGTCAGAATGCTCTCTATGGTGCTTCTGTAGAACGTCTTGAGGATGGGCGGGGGCAGGTGTGCTCTTCTCATCCTCCGCAGGAAATACAAGAGTTTCTGTGCCCTCTTGACCAGAGACGTGGTGTTCCCAGTCCAGGTGAGGTCGTTTGTGATGTGAACCCCAGGAATTTGGTGCTGCTGACCACCTCCACATCCGAGCTGTTGATGAGCAGTGGAGCGTGGCTGGGCCGGTTCTTCCTGAAGTCGACGATCATCTCCTTTGTCTTGTCAACGTTCAGGATCAGGCTGTTGTCTCTGCACCAGTCCACCAGCTGCTCCACCTCCTCTCTTTAGTCCAGGTCGTTGTCGTCTCTGATGAGGACCACCACCGTTGTGTCGTCCGCAAACTTCCCGATGTGGTTGGTGGCGAACCTGGGGACACAGTCGTGTGTCATCAGAGTGAACAGCAGAGGGCTCAGGACGCAGCCCTGAGGGGAGCCTGTGCTGAGGGTGATGACATCGGAGGTGTGTTGTTCGATCTGGACTGACTGAGGTCTGTCGGTGAGGAAGTCTAGCAGCCAGTTGCGCAGGGGGGTGCTGAAGCCCAGGTGTCCCAGTTTTTCTGCCAGATGCTGTGGGATGATTGTGTTGAACGCTGAGCTGAAGTCCAGGAACAACATCCGCACATGAGTGTTCTTCTCCTCCAGGTGAGCCAGGCTCAGGTGTAGGGCGGAGGAGATGGCGTCCTCAGTGGAGCGCTTTCGGCGGGAGGCAAACTGGAACGGGTCGAATGTGGGGGGGAGTCTGGAGACGATGTGTTCTTTCACCAGCCTTTCAAAGCACTTCATCATGATGGGAGTCAGTGCCACAGGCCGGTAATTGTTGAAAGAGGTGACTTGGGGTTTCTTTGGCACCGGAATGATTGAGGCAGTTTTGAGACAGGCTGGCACTGTGGCTTGGTCCAGTGAGGTGTTAAAAATGTCTGTTAGGACACCAGCCAGCTGACCTGCGCATTCCCTGAACACCCGCCCAGGTATGTTGTCGGGGCCTGGGGCCTTCCGTGGGTTGACTCTTTTCAGACTCTTCAACACATCGGCTGTGTCCAGGCAGAGTGCCTGGTGGGGAACAGTTTTCTTTGCCGGAGTACTGTTCAGTGCCTCGAACCTCCCAAAGAAATTATTGAGTCCATTTAGAAAGTTTGCTCTCTTGTTCTTTTTTGTAGGTTTCCATAAAGTGCAGTGGTCCAGTGAATAGGAATGTTCTGTCGTTGATTCTCACTGTTCTTAGGAAGGAGAAATGTCTGTTTGTCATGAGTAAAACTGGAATACTGTGACATTGTATTAAAACAATATTCTGTCCTTGGTGAAATATTTTTCACATTTCCTCTAAGTGTAACCTATTGTTTCATTGTGCTAATTTTCATAAGCATGTTGTCTGTAAACAAGCTGCACCAAAGGCAGCTTCACTTCATAGATTATTTATACACAGACACAAAATTACACATATCTCTTAAATTTCTTTATTGTGCATCTGTATTTATTTATTTTATTTTATTATTTATCTACTTATTTTTTTTTTGTGTAGTGGATTTTTTGATCCGGGACCCGAGTACAAATTTCGTACCACAAACTATCAAGGTGGCATGACAATAAAAAAATCCTTGAAGCTACGTGCAGACTCATTGCCATAGCAACTGACAACAACGCCACTCTGTTTCAGGATTCCACATCAATAAAAACTCAAATATTTTGCACAAAGAACAGAACATTCAGTCTCTTGCAGTGGTAGATTAGCTATGGCTGCTATTAGCTAATCTAACAGCAGTTTGCAGGCTATGTTTCTTTTCTGAATTCTTTACACACAAAACTGTAGCCCACAATACGCACATTTCATTAAAAAACTAAACAAAAATTTTTTATTCCCGTCTTACCTTTACTTATAAATGAAGTCCATGCACCGCACAAAAATATCCGTTCATCCAAAACCAAATCTATGCTCGACATCCCAAGCGTTTTTTGTGCGACCTGGTTTTAAATATGAGTGGTATGACTGCTAAATATGACTGCTCATGATTGGTGAGGCTTCTTTTGGAAATTCTTTAAGTCACACAATCCCAACAGACTCCATACAGAGCCACACATTGAGAAACGAATGCAAGGAAAGCAGAAAAGCCGTTTCTAGCAGGACATCCACAAAGCCAGTCTTTTCTTGTATATCACTCTGTTTGAGAAGAGTGGTACCCTTCTGTCTCGAAGCAAACCTTTCAGCTGCGGTGTCTAGAACCTGTTAGGCAGAACAGATACTGTAAGAACCACAACGTAGAGTTAATTTTCATGGTTTGAAGATACTCTCTTAAACTGTGCTGAAATGTGACACTAAAAATACAAGGATTTAGCTACCAACAGCTAAAATAGCACAGCTCACATGGACATTATCTCCCGCTCGCAGAAAAATATAAGGACAGAGTATCAAATTACCAAACATATAAAATGCAATATGGAATTATTTAAAATTGCTAGATGTTATAATCGGAGGGAAAAGGGAGCAGGTTTAACTTCTACTTACTTCTAAGGGAAGAGCACCAGGACTTTCCTCTTGGTTTGACGGTCTGTTTCTTCCACCCAATGAACCAGTCCACCAAATAGTGGTCATTTTTTAAAACCATGTAATCACATCTTCATGACTCAAAAATGAACAATATGCCTAAAAACTATTTTCGAGAATTGAAAAGGAGTGCTGAGGTATTCCATTTTTCACCGAAATAACATCTTTGCCACTTCGGCAAAAGTACAGTGACAAACGTTCAGAGGATAAAACAAATACATTCCGAACAAAATTCAGATGACCCAGCTTTCCACCAGCATTTAAATGCACCACTTTCACATGAATGTGAGGCTCCATGGAAGCGTGAAAGGAGTGTCAAAAACCCTTGTGCACTGGTAACCTGATGTGTGTGTGAGTGAATGCAGTTTTGTCTATGTGTATCTCCTACACCTACAGTTTGTAGGTGTAGGAGAAGGTTTGAATTTGTAATTATTAGACTTGTGAGACTGAAGTTAAAAAATCTGTGTTGAAATTTAATGTATGTGGGAATTGTAATTGTGTTTGTGTACTTTCATTTTGTATTCATAATTTCTTAATATTTGTGTGTGCATTTGACCACATATTTACAAGTACCTGGAGTTATGCACAACATGTTTTGTTATGGTTTACAAATCATGTTTCACAGACACAACTATCCAAAGTTACACACAAAAAGACTTACATAGATTACAAATCCAGTATATTACACCCACAGGTATTGGGTATATGTAAGTGTTGCCTGTAGTTAAAATAATTAAATAAAATATGTAACACATACTTAGACAACTGTCAGATTTAATCTTATTTTAACTTGCCTTACAAGTTAAAATAATATTCTTAATATCTGAGAATTATCAATGAAGGATAAAATTAACATTTATTTATTGAAGAGTCAACCATCATTCATACCCATGCTTAACATATTTATTATGCATTATGTCAGGAGTATAGAAATCAACTTAAAATATGTCATATAAAGAGTAGTCTTCCATTTAAGAGTTTACATCAACCTTCATATTCTGAACGGAATATTTATGCTAAAATTGTGTTTAGCATTTTCAACATATATCACCACCTCACAACCGTACTACTGTGTCCCTATGAGGCTAATGAGTCCAAGCAGGATGGGACCGGCTGTTCACATCTATATCAGCAGATGCCACAACATCAACTTACAAAAAGGAACAACAAATAAACAGAACAAAACACATAAAACTTAAAAGAAAAATTCTTGACAATTCAGTTATTCCTTACAATGTTTGTACATCTGAAATACACAGCAGCTAGTGTTAGAGCAATAAAGTAAGATAAGTAAGGGAAATGAAGGAATTTCATATAGCAGACTGCTCTCAAACATTACCTAAGTCCCCCACCGCCTCCCCAACAACGTTAAAGTAGGTTCATCCTCTACTTTACAAATCAACAGACTTAATGATTCAAGATGACTACATTTTTAAATTGTTGAGCCCTCCATATTGATAAGCTTTGAAGATATTTTTACAGTGAACATATTTTCTTGCTCTGATAATGCCAAGTGAATGGTTGTCAGTGAGGTCAGGATTGAAGGGGTTTTGCAGTGCCAAATAGAGTACTGAAACACTGCTTGAATGAAATCAGCTTACTTGGAAGCAAAATAAATAACAATGATAAGAAGGGTAAGTATTATGGAACACACTATGGCAAGAATACACATCTTCTTCCTGGATTTTTGCTATGACAGAGAGAACAGAGAGTTGATTATTGTTTAGGATTTTACAGAAGAGTGGCAAAAAAAGACAAAGACTCACCTGGTAGTACGAGGCTCTCTGGAGCTGTTCTGCTCCTCGTTCTACATGAACTTCAGCATTTTCCACATTAGCCTCAATACTGTCTGCAAAAGGCATAGGAAGGATATCACATCAGAAATAAGTTTAATTTCTCAAACATGCTCATTTTCTGAACTCTCCACTTTAACAAAACAATAACAATATTGAAACTGATAATGTACACTGACAATTAAAAAATTACTTTAGGACAATACACATATTAACATTTGTTTAAAACAATTTTTAGTTCTCTATATTCATGTTAATGTTCTGGATTATTTTTATAATTATTATTATAAACCGCCTGCTATACAAAACTTACTAAAGTGTTCCTCTAAAAATCGCAACAATTTAGCAAGCAAGTAAAATCAACTGTTTTCTGTCACTAATTTAGCATAATTACTTTAAAGGATTATGTGTAATTTTAGAAGTGGACATCTCAGTGGGCAACCACCACAATTCAAAGTCAAAAAGGTTATTGAAAACTGTAAAACTGAACACAAGATCAAGAAATTAGAGGAGAGAGGAATATTAACAGAATGACTGCCGGTGTTACTCACCAATCATCTCTCCCTGGTCATGAATCATAACTGCCAAGTCTTTAAAGATCTGATTTACGTCCATGATATCAGACTGAAAAACAGTAAAGCAAAGACTCAAATATGGAAGCTGTACACACACTCCTCTCTGCTCCTGGTTCACCATTAACATAGCCTGCCACGAATAATAAGGCTAGTTAGCATGGCCACTGATAGTGGCGGATAAATGGATTTCCTGGAATGGTGAGTTGTTTCTTCACCATTAGCACTTTGTACAATGTGGATGATTGACAGTTGTAACACCCTCCTCCTTGCTCTGACTAGTTGTTTCTGACACGAAGCAGTGCATTTCTGCAGAGGGAAATAGTTCAGAGAGGAGGTGGGGAAACTTGATGTTTTCACAGACAATCTCTCTCATACTTAAATGTCATGACACAGTGACAGTTTTAACAAATATGGAAAATACTTATTTTTGTAAAATACATGTAGGGCAGTGGCTTAAATATGTCAGCGGAGGCCACCAAGGTGTTAGATTTGTTCTTTGGGTTGTGGAACTTCTTTCCGACAACAACCCTTACAGAAATCACAACACAGAGTCTTTGAAAGCAGCGAGGTGTCATCTCACATGGACAGGGTTACATTTTTGGTGCTGTAACCCAGAGCGTGGTGCTTCGGGATCACCTAGGCAACACGCCAGCAGCCCCGTTATGCAACGGTTTCGATCTGATAGTTTGCTATGTGTATGACAATCTGAGTCAGAGTGAAGCTGAAGCTGCAACATATTCTTTTAGTGTCACTTTTATTGCTCTGTGTTTAAGGTATTCAAAAAAAAAAATCATCATCAGTATCAGCTGGTGTTTGGAAAAACCCCTCCAAAAAACCAGTCTTTGACTTTGAGCAACTTTTCAGACTTTTCTACGCTGCTAACAAAGAATGATCTGTTTCTTGTTCTTTTAATTCTGCATAACAGACTTAGTAAAAGTGGAATTACTTAATCAATATTTGCAGTGAATATAGCTGATAAAGCCTCTAAGTTGTTGTAAAGCGTTTTGCGCTTACGTCACTATGACGTCACTGCGACTACTCGTCGACTCGACTTTTATAACTCATATTATTTCAAATTCTTCAAAGAGTTATTGTAGACAGTGATGGCTGTTGGCAGAAAAGATCTCTCTTAGTGGGCTGTATTACAGATCTGTATTATTGCTATATTCTATTTTTAAACATCATGTTTTCATTGGCTGTAAGCATAAAATTATCAATTAGAAATTTCAAACATCCACTTTTGTGTAATTAATCTATATAATTTGTTTCTCTTAGTGATAAAGTACCTGAAATAAATTGACTTTCTATAATATTCAAATTTATTAAATCAATCAACTTTATTTCTATAGCACATTTCAAAAAACACTAGGGTAGCCAAAATACATTACATTCTAACAGAAATACTTCAAAAACATACAAACATACGAAACATACACAAATAAACATTTACGTAAATGGGCCCATACGTTGATATAGAAATTGTATATCAAACAACAGTAAGCAAGTGCTCACCTCAAGCTGTCTGATATTGGTTTCTCTCTCCTTGATGAGCTCCAGATCTTCCTCTGTAATGGCCATTTCTTCTGTCTGGGTGGTAATTGGACCAAGGTCCTCTTGGCTTCTCAAACACACATGTTTAGAGGTGAAATAATAACTAAAATCTAATTTCCTAATGATAAATATTTTATTGCTCTTTGTGAGCAATAAAATGAAAATATACTTTTATGAAAACTTATTTGGATGTTTAATCTACAGTCAATCCTAAAATATGCTAGCAGAAACTTTATTTATTACAGGAAATAAAACCGTCTTCTTCTGAAAGATAATAAAAATGTGAAATATGTATCAATTCTGAAAAAAATCTTATCTACGTTTTCAACAGAAATTAATGATGTATACCTTCAATTATTAAATTGTCAAAGGAAAAAAAAACATTTTGAAATCTTTGTTTTAAATACTCTCCCTTTTAATTCATTGTGTATATTTTACCATTTTTATGCTTGGTATTTAATTAATACAATCTTTTTTTTAAATTTAATTACATTTCACAGGAATCTCTTCAATTATACGTACTTACTTTACTATAATCTAGATTCATTTTCTATTTAAATTGACACTAAATTTCAATAAATCCTGCAAAATGTTATATTATTTGTACTTCCAGAGTAAACCTATAAGAATGAATTACTTACTTATCAAAGGAGACAAGCTTTTCATCCCGAAAACTGTCTTCATTCTGAAAGAAAATTGTTAAAACAGCTTTATCTAAATAGTAACATAGCCAAAGTCAAATGCCACTTAAGCAACAGTAGCAATATTTTGGCAATGAGATACAGCAAAAAATAAAAAGAATAATTAGCTAGATAAATGACTCCATAGTTATATAGATTCTTTAAATGAACCGATGATTAGGACTTAATCTAATGTGTAGGTACATTATTAAACACATTCTCAATGCAAAATTAATTAAAACCAGAGATGCACAACATATTGAATCATAATTGTCATTGCAATATCATTGTGATGACAATATTATTGTGACAATGACATTGTGACAATGTTTGGCATCATTGTCACAATGACAGGAGACTGTATTTCAATATTGTGCATTCACGCTGTGCATATCAATAACATTTGACCAACTGGTTGAACTCCAACTGCCCTTAATGCTCACCACAGATGTAATAGGCAAAACACTACAACCCACAGAGAATGGTGGGGACAATGTTTAATGAATAAAAGGGAAAAAGGACAAAAAACTATTTGAAGTAAAATCAAGCTCGGCAGGAGGGGACAAGTAATACCTGGCACCCCGCTAGGGGAAACCCTGGCAACTACAAAATATATAAAGTATACTGGCATTTTATTATTATAGGTTACAGTGCTCATTTAAAATTACTTGTTATAATTGTATGTTGTAGAGTTTAACTCCTATTTAACAATCTGAAATTTGTGAAGTCACCTCTATAGCTTACTTACTGATAGATAGGAACCAGCCCTTGCTCTTGCTATTGATTCCCTCTCTTTTTCTGCTGCACGTCGCTGGACAGCTTGGAAGTTATTGAGCGCTGCGGAAAAGTCATTCATAAGCCGGTCCCTTTGGATCCTCTGTTGTCTCTGGGTGGCATACGACAGACAGTAAATGTAGTTAGAAACAATGGGTTAAAAAAATCACAGTGTACAAGAGGTTTTATATGAATCCCACATAAATCAACAGGATAAACATTTTCAGTTTAGGCTTCAACTATCAAACAACCTTTTTTCACATTATGATTTTCAGTTCAGCTTCTTTAATGCTTCGTAATGTTTTCAGATTTTTTTTCACAATTAAACCTATCCAAACCCCAAAATTAGGGCAATCCCACATTTAGAGAACCAACATTTATTTCTCTTTTTATTTCTTTTAAGTACACACAAAGCTTACTGAGCCAAAGTCAAACTGCATGTATGTACCAATAAACCATTTAACTGGCCAAAAATCATAATAAGCCAGTATTTTTCGATTATCACATTGAAATATGTGGACAAGTATGTCAACATATTTTTTCTATATTTAGTAGGAATGCTTCATTAAGGTTTCCGATACTGATCATTCATGATGCCGATCTCTGTCGATCACCGATCTTTGCTGATCGGCTGGAATGGCTGTTAATTTTTCGGTTTAGGTATAAATGATATTATGTTATCTGGCAAAATGGAAAAATTATCTGGCAATAAATTCACCTAATTTAGACAGACATATTTTAATACATATCTAAAATCTTTTTTTTTTTTTACGTTACATGCTGCAGCTTTGAGCAGATGTTCGGTGTGAGAAGTCACGTCTGGTGGAGGTAGAGCAGCGCTAAGTCTGTGAAATATTACTACCAGTAGCGGCGGTCCAAGAGCGAGAGCAGATCCCAGTGTCTCACACTGCCAGCTCGAAGACTTGAATTATTTTTCGGATTATTTGTTTAGCTTTCTAACCGTGCTGCTAATCCGGGTGAGTGTTGGTAGTGATGCGCTGCTTAACCTGTTATCTGTTCGCTCCGGAAGTCATTGTTTTACTGCATTGAGCCTCGATATAGCCAAACTCCGACAAGTCCTTGATTTTTAAATGCCATATTATATTCGTTGTGTTGATGCATTTTGATGTGCTGATGAATGATTTATATTTGTGGACAAAGAATTTTGGGCGGCTTTTCCATCTCAACACGCTACCCAGCGCCCGGCTCTGTCTGTACTGATAAAGTTTATGTATGTGGTCCCGGGTTGGTCGGTTGCTCTCGGGGACCCCTGGTGGCCGCGGTAGGTACCACACACTTTGCAGGTAACATGAGCTGCTGAGCAACGTGCAGAGTGCATCCAAACGTCCAAACCTCCAGTCAGAAAAAAGGGACTTATCCTTCAGGGAGGGAGAAAAGAAAAAGGAAGAATAGAAAATAGCCGAGATAAAGGTTTTAATGTGCCTTGGTAATCTAATGTAAAAGATTTATAAAGCTATAGCTTGATAGCAACCTGGAACGGTCCAGTTCAACAGCCAAACATTTATGCTCGGGTCTTTGTGTTTATGTGAAGCTCAGTTTTAACTTGAAATGAATTGATTCTTCTGCTTGGCTCTGTATATTTCTGAGGTAATTTTGGCTTCAAAACGGCATGTTTGATAAGGTTTGATAACAATAATTAAAATTTCTCAATGTTTGACATTGTCTAGCAAAATGTTTTTACATCAGGCTACATAGCTGTTACATTGATGAGCTACTCTATACTGTAGTTGGGGATATGTTGTTTGCTGCTGAGCATAATCATTTTGTGGCTAAACCAAACATTATTTTTACATCAACTTCTAAGTTATGTGAAAATCATTTGAAGGCTCAGGATCAGTCCAGTACCAATCCACAGTCTCAGGGGAGAAATTCTCACCTGGTATAAATTAAATTTTTAGCTACTGCAGTAATGCTTAAGAGAAATGTATTTAATCAAAGAATGTTATGAATATGTGTGTAGAGCTGCACCAATTTCAGTTTTCTGGCCGATCCCTAGTTACCGATCTTTAAAAAGCCTGACCTGCCCATTTTGATTTTGGCTGATATGAATTTTTTTTTTGTCTGAAATTTCACTAAATATAGCAAGAAAGTCACTGAGTTGGCAACAGTGGGGTGAATACTGTTAACTGTAAACGTTCAGACCTGACCTGGTGGGACGGTCTGACAGTCAAACCTTTCGCTGTAGAGCAGAAGAGGAGAGAGGCTGATTTTTAAACCTTTGTTGACCAAGATATGATTAGGGGATAAGATCAGCTTCATATGTAAGTATCAGCAGATCACGATCTCCCAAAATGAAGGAAATCGGCGCCCAGAAATCAACTGGTTGATAAATCAGTTGGCCAATAAATGTATCCTATTATACATGTATATAATGTAAACAGCACTGCCAGAGATGCAATAAGTTTATAGCAGGTGTGTGAATGATCTAATGATGAGACTGCTGATTTCAGCCAGTCCACACTGTTAGCAGAACTAGAGAGCCCCAAAACCAAATTTTACTTGGGGTAGCATGGAGGCTTAGGCCGGTCCTGATTATTACCACAACCACAGTATCAGCCCAGAAGTCTCGGTACTGGAGACTCTGAGACTTATTCCAACTTGTCTTCTGGCACTGGGCATTGTTTCATGTTGATTAGGTTAAGGAGGTAAACAAAACAATTTGAAAAATATAAGAGTCAGATATTCAACTTCTTGTTCTCAGAGGGTAGGTCTTAGGTGATATCAGCATTTTCCAACTGAGTTTTGTTGGGGGGAAAAATGTAATCAGCTTTAAAGACGAGTTTGATGCATTAATAAATACACATTGACACTCACTTGTTCTGAGGGTGATGATGCCAAAGGGACTGAGCCCAACTCTTTAAGATGCCTGTTGGTTTCTTTAGCAAGCTGGTTGGTATAGTGCTGTATTTGCTGCCTGTAAAAAGAGGAACAGTTTCAGTAAACTGAGCTTTAGACTTCACTTCTTAATACACAGTTAAGATTAGCTTTTCAATGCACATGGAAAGGTATGAAGACTGAGTATTGCTCAGTGCTGGTCAAAGAGCACTAGGTGCTGCATCAAACGGAAGGGGTCAGGGGCAGACCACACAACAGACACAACAGACCGATTAGAACTATTGCTCTCCGGAAATGAAGGAGGGGCTATTTCCTATATAATCCATAGTCTCCTGTGTATATTTTCTTTTGAAATCTCTCGATATCTTCTCCTTTATGAAGGAGGTCCACTCTCAGAATGTATTTGAACTTCTCTCCTTTATTTCAGAACAATTCACAGTTCTTAAATTCTGTAGTTTTCTGTGTACTTCTAAATCTGCTCCTTATTTGCATCTTTTGTGATCTGTTACTGCCTAGGCCTGTCGCGATAAACAATAAATCAATTAATTGCAAAATAAATTAAAACTATTGACCTCATTTTAATTATCGACTTTATCGTTTCTTCCGGCCTCATTCTCTTTCTGTTCTTCTATTGATGTATGCTCATCTATAAATATCTCATTGATGTTAGATAACTTTTTTATATAAATTAACACTCCCCCTCCTCGGCCTACAACTCCAGGTACATCAATCATATTAGTTGAAATATTATCAGTTAGCCAAATTTCACTTAAACATAAAAAATCCAAGATAGATCCAATTAACAATGTTCTTATTTCCTCACATTTGGGTATGAGACTTCTCATATTTAAATGTCCTCCAAAGATACTTTTAGGTTTAAGTGCAGGGTCCCAAACCACTCTAGCACTGTTAACAGTTTGAAAAACTGGATACTGTTTTTGTTTGTTAATTGCCTCTGTATGTAACGTCTTTACCTTACGTCGGCCGGAAATTTCAACAATTTCTTGTTGAAATTGGACATCAAGTTCTCACTTTCAGTTCTTCAGAACAGTTCGTTGTTGATAATCCTAAAACTAATATCCAATGTGACAGGGGGTGCGATCCCAGGATCTCCATGATGAAAATGGTCAGTACAAACAGTGTACTGGCGCCATTGGTCTTCTGAGTTGACACATCAGACACCATAGGAAGGTAGCAAGCTGGAGCTCTCCCACTAGTCACGCCGCGCTCGCCACACAAAACAGTCTGATCAAACCGTTGCCCAACATGTTCTTGGATGTAAAGCATGGGCTCCGACACATCACCGCCAACACAACCAGAGCCCTGATCTCCAGCAACTAGCCCAGGCTCGTTGGTGAGTAGCCCTTTGATACCGGCATCAGCGGATTTGTTTGGTTCTGGATTATGCTGTTCAGTGAACCCTCGTTTTTCACGGGGGTTACGTTCCAAAAAGAACCCATGATAGGCGAAATCCGTGAAGCAGTAACCTTTTTTATTTTTACAATTATTATACAATGAAATACTCCATAATACATTGAAACCAAAGAACAAAACCTTTTTACAGACCCAAGCATTTGTTTAACAAATAAAAGTACTGTATAAACATTTGTTTTATTTTTTTACAAATAACTACTGTACTGTAAAATAATAATTTTAATCAGCAATAGGAACTGAAGGCTTCAGATTGCGGAGATCAGCACCACCCCACCGCGACCTGAGTCATTGGATTAGAACGGGAAAAAATGAAAAATTATGACAAAAGATACAAAGTACAGTAGGACAAATAGTGACTCGTGTATTTCACTGCTGTTCTGACTGAGCCTCTGCATCCTGACTCCGCTCTGTAGTGTTTTTTTCTTCTAAAGCCCACGGTGCAGGTGTGTTTTTTTGAGAGAAGAACATAGTTATCGGTAGTTGTTGTCGCTCTTTTTTCTTCTGAGCAAAAAGATTCTTGAAATTGCAAGAGAATTTGCAAACTTAAATTTGGCAAGCTGTTTTACGTACGTGTACATATTAAACCGCAACATTATTGACACAGTTAGAGAAGAAGCGAAGAGACTGTTTAGCCAATCAGAATGCAGAACACAATGCACGATGCAAATCCGTGAAGCAGCGAGACCGTGAAAGGTGAACCGTGAAAGGTGATATAGCGAGGGTTCACTGTACATCACCCGCTGACAAGAGCAGGAGGGCAATACGATTTTCAGAAAGTGAGGCCGCTTTCCTTGTCTGTTTGAGGCAAGCCTACCACGTGCGGTGGTAGGCTTGCCTGGTAGAGATTACAGGAATTCCATTGTTGGCTTGTATCTTTGAATTGTTGCTCCATCAATCCATCAGATAAGTTGTCTTTGAATTGTTGCTGCGTCGATCCGTCAAATGAATCCTAAGTTACGATTATACTGGGTGAAAAGGCTTTAAAGTTAAAATCGTGGGAGGCAAACACGGAGCCCAACCAACCGTGTATCACCATCTTGAGCATTCTTCACCAGCTTCAGATTCTTGTTATATGAAGAATCTGAAGCTGCTAAAAACAATTTTAGAAAACACAATATAATTAATTTTGTAATTGACAGGGCCCCATTTTTTTATTTTATTTCTATGAACAAAAAAGGGCCCCTGTTGGCCAACAGGGGCCCAACAGGGGCAAACAGGGGCCCAAAAAAGGGCCCCTGTTGGCCAGGGGCCCTTTTTTGTCATAACTTTTCCCCCCTATACGGCGCCCCTGCCAATAGAGGATAATCTCTCAAGGAGGATGTTATGTGAAATTGTAACAAAGGCCACAGTTAGATCAAGCAGAAGGAATATGGGTAATAAACCAGAGTAAACAGAAAGAAGTAGATCATTAGTAATTTTAAGAAGTGCTGTTTCAGTACTGTGAAGTGGACGGAAACCAGATTGGAATTGTTCATATAAATTATTGCTGGATAGATGAGAATGAAATTGAACAGCAACTGTTTTTTCAAGAATTTTAGAAATGAATGGAAGATTTGATAGGACAAAAATTATTGAGGTTATTGGGATCTAAACCAGATTTTTTTAAGCAGCTGTTTTGAGGGCCAGGGGAACAACACCATTAGTAAGTGAAGAATGCATATTTTGGTGATGATAGGGGACAGAGAGGGAAGGGTAACTTTAACAAGAGCAGTTGGAAGATGATCTAAATGACAGGTTGAAGATTTTGGTTTTTGAATTAATTTGGTGATGTCATTGACTGAGGGGAGGCTGAAGACTGAAAATGAATTAGTAGGGACAACTGAAACTGGAACACAATATTAAGGCAACAGTGGATAAAAGTTGTTGGTGGATATGCATTATCTTAGAAGAAAGAATTATACCAGAGTGTTGCAAAAATCAGAGGAAAACAGGTGGGAGGGAAGGAAGAGAATGTAGCGGTTTGGTAATATTTGCAGGCATATATATATATATATATATATATATATATATATATATATATATATATATATATATATATATATATATATATATATATATATATACACACACACACACAAACTTATATGTATACATAGGTTGTACATACAGACGATCTTGAAGTTCACTGGTGTCCTGTTTGGTCCCCAATTGGTTCACCATGGTCTTGATCTGAGCAGCTATGGTGAAAAAATAGAAACAAAGATTAGCATATTTAAATAAAAGCAGTACTCTTCAGTGTCTATGGATGACAAAGGGCAGTAGAGTAAAAGAAAAGAATCAAACCTTTAAATATGTATATAAAATAAAATGACACAAATTTGGAAGGAAAAGCCAAGTGCCATTCTAACTATGGCATTCTAACTATTGCTATGTTTGGGACTGTTCTGATTATCCTCAGACGTGGCTTCACCCAGGAATACCCGATGCCAGCGTGAAACTGGCAGGTCGATTTCTGCTTTATTGGGACAGAACTCCAGATTCCGGTAAAAGCAGAGGGGGTGGACTCTGTATCTCACATGTCCCTAGGTAATGGCACATGTGCCAAGATAAATATACATGTTTATATAGGTGAGAGGAGGAATCTAGGAATAAGGACAGGAATATCCAGTCCTTATTCCTGGATAAAGGACTTCCTCACAAACCAACCCCAGACTGTGAGACTTGGCCCTCATCTCTCCTCCACCTGCACACTGAGCCCTATGAGCCTGAAACACCTGGAGAATAAGAATATTCATGTGCAAATGTCATTTCTGGACTTTAGCTCAGCATTCAACACAATCATCCCCCAGCACCTGGTGAGCAAACCAGCTCCCCTTGGGCTCAACACTGTCCTTTGTAACTGGCTGCTGGGTTTCCTCACAGCAGACCCCAGTTTGTGAGGGTCAAACTGGGGTCTTCTATTTATCATAGAATAGTGGATTCTATGATAAATAGAATCCACCTGTGTGTAATCTAGTCCCTGTATAAATGCACATGCTCTGTGATAGTCTCAGGGTTGTGTTTACAGTGCATAGAGCATTATAAAGACCAAGGAACACACCAGGCAGGTCTGAGATACTGTTGTGGAGAAGTTTAAAGCCGGATTTGGATACAAAAAGATTTCCCATGCTTTAAACATCTCAAGGAGCACTGTGCAAGCGATCATTTTGAATTGGAAGGAGTATCATACTACCGTCTGATACTCCTTCCATTTCAATATCCAAATCAACCAAGACCTGGCCATCCCTCTAAACTTTCATCTAACAAGGAGACTGATCAGACATGCAGCCAGGAGGCCCATGATCACTCTGGATGAACTGCAGAGCTCTACAGCTGAGGGGGGAGAGTCTGTCCATAGGACAACAATCAATCGTACACTGTAGAAATCTGGCCTTAATGGAATAGCGGCAAGAAGAAAGACATTTCTCAAAGATATCCATAAAAAGTCTCGTATAAAGTTTGCAACAAGCCACCTGGGAAACACACCAAACATGTGGAAGAAGGTGTGCTGGTCAGATGAAACCAAAATCAAACTTTTTGGCCACAATGCAAAATTATATGTTTGGTGTAAAAGCAACACAGCTCATCACCCTGTACACACCATCCCACTGTCAAACATGGTAGTGGCAGCATCATGGTTTGGGCCTGCTTTTCTTCAGCAGGGAAAGGGAAGATGAAAAGTTCAAGGGTCCCAAATACTTTTGCACTGCATTTACAAAATGGGGGTGCTGCGATTCATTTGTGGAGCACTTGCTTGAAGGTAAACTTTACACCTTAGATGCACATCAATGCCAATTTAGACTTTTAGCTACTGTGGAGTGTAACATTAAAACATGCATTGCTTCAACTGTATCTATAGTAGCTCTTTTCTTAATTTTTTTTGTAAACTTCTTGGCACAGCTCTGTGCTCCTTACACTGGTAGCATGACTGCATCACTTCAATGTTACACTGGCTCATGGCCTTGCTGTAATTCACTTGTCAGTTCACAGGTGGTTTTCAAATGCTTTGGCAGTGCTGTAGTCGTGTCAAAGCAGCAACTTAAATTGAAAAGTGTTTTAATGTCAGTCTGGATGCTGATCGCAGGGAAGGCCAACAACGGAATATCGCTCTTGTAAATATGTAATTCCTAAAATTACAGTACCTTCACTGTGTATCCCTCAGAAGGATTAACCCATTTAAATAAAGAAATCCTTTCATGCATAGAGAGCGCTCATTTTACAGAGTTAACACCAGCAGCGGTTTGTTATGCAACGATATTATCAACACTTATAAATTTTACTTTTCAGCATACCGGGACTGTTTTCGTTGTGGAAACAGGTTTTACATCAGTCTTCCTTTTCTTATCTATACGGTCCCTGACAGCTCCGCAGGGAGTAAAAAAAGAGAGAAAAAACGGACGTGTACGTTACGCAAAACTCAGAAACAGGAAAACCGGGATATAAAGTTGAGCAAAGAAGGAGATGTGACGACACGCAAAAAATCTGGTGCAGATCAGCTGCTGCATCTGATGGAATAACCTTGGAGGTGAAATGGAGTCAAATTACAATTTAATGCTATTGGGCTCTTTAGAGGTTCACAAAAGTCAATCATAAAACGTTTGGTGCAAATTAGATGATGCATGTATGATTTAGAGACGACCATATGCAAGTGGCGAGGGATTGAAATTTGCCATTTGGCCATTCCACATGGTTAAGCCAGTGTCATTTTATGTCATTTGGCACAGGTTTAAGCCTATATGAATGAAAGAGTAAAAGTAAGACATGCAGCAGAAAATATAGGTGACTTCCTGTTGGAAGTGGGTGGGGCTAAGGTGATGTCATCATGCAATTGTATTGAGGGCCGGTCTGTAATGAGAAATAGAAAGTCTGATGCAGGTCTGATCTTGTGTGTGGAAGTTATTGCACTTTGATGTTTCTTAGCAAATTGTCTAAGAATAACAACAACCACAATGGACTGTAATGAGGATTATGCCGTTAATATGCTGGCTCCGGCTGGACAACAACTTCAAATATGTAAGCTATATTCCACTGTTAGCAACTATGTTTACTTCTGCAAACATTGAGCACTACTTCTTTTTATGGCGGTTGGCAGAACACATAGAACGCTGACACTATTACGCTCTCTACTGCGCATGCGGGACACTTTCAGGTAGTTTGCCCGTTCAGACTGCAGAACACATACAGGTCGCATATGTGTGGCAGTGTGAACGGCACCGGCAACAAAAATCCGATCTGGCAAAAAAAAATCGGAAATGGGTCACTTCAGGCTATAGTGTGAACGCAGCCTTTGCCACACCCATATGCTTTGACGTACAAAAACTCATTTAATAACTTTTGACCTTCAATGCCTCAAGACTCTACTGAGTGATTCTGAAGTCTGCATCTCAAAAACAGTAGGACGAGTTTGATCAGATACGACGTCTATAAAAAAAAAGAAAATGGACTTTAAAGCCAAACGTATGGCAACGGCGTCACCTGTGACTTCCCCACGCCCACCCCCTTCACCGAAATTTCTTTGTGCTTTAAAGCAAGTGAGACCAACTAGTTATCTGTGTTCTGACACAAGATCATGTTAATTTGATCAACGGGGTCAGAGATGGAGCTTTCCAAGTAAAAACAAGTCACTTCCTGTTCTGAGGGTGCGGGTCTTAAATGAAGTCAGACTATGATGCCATAGGGTCGTCAGGCATCACTCATGCCCAGTTTGGTGCTAATTGACCTTTTTATGCAGAAGTTATAGGGTTTCATTTTCTTTGGCGAGTACGCCAACTTCGGCGCCCAGACTTTTTTTCTTGATTTGGGGGGGATCTACCTACGTACCAAGTTTCAGATCTCTACGATCTACAGTTTCTTCTATCTCACTTTAGAGGGCGTTATAGAGCAGTTGGGCCACAGCCACTTGTGATTCCACTGGAATCCGAATATTTTACTTGGGGGACAATTTTGAGTCAAGCATAGAGTTTTTGAATATGATAAAGCCCCCAATTCATTTGACGGAAGCCTAAGAATAATCGGCATAATAATAAACACTATGATTACAATAGACCTTTGCAGCGCTTAACTGCTCAGGCATAATAATAAATAATAATCAGTGCAAGTAGCCTACATCTTCTGTGATGGGGTAAGGGATCTGGATAATGGATAGGGGCACGTTGGCCCAAAAAAGGTTGAGAACCACTGCTCCAGAAGATCATAACGGCAGCTAAGAAGATCATTGGCTGCCCTCGCCCCTCTCTGATGGACATTTACACCTCCCGCTGCCTCCATAGAGTCAAAGCCCCAAGAACAGCTCCCACCCTGACTTCAACCTGTTTGACCTGCTACCCTCAGAGAGTTGCTATCAACACAAAGACAAACAGACTCAAAAACAGCTTCTTCCTAAAGGCAATTAACATTGCGAACTCTCACATGCACTACTTATATGGTGGTTATATGTGTATATATAAATGTAACTGATTTAAGAAACATAAATTTCATCATATATATGGTGATATTTACAATGTGCAGTGCAAACAGTACATTGTTTGCATAGTTTTGGAGCTAGCTTTAATCTCATTGTAGATGTGTACAGTGACAGACAATAAGTTCTAATTTCAACTGGTGAGGTGGCACAGGCCAGGAGGAAGGATTTTCTATTAGAGCCCATCTGAGTATCCGAGTCTCCCAGTCAGGGCAGTACAGTCTCAAGACTACTGGATAATTATATATTACTGAAAGACCTTGTTGACAATACTTTAACACAGAATTATAAAGTCTTAAAAACAGGAAACAAAAAATACAATTAAAATAAATAAACTTTTTGTACTTCCATTATATCCTAACTAAGTAATCAGGAACTTAAAACACTGTGTAATGCTAGTCACATTTATAGCTACTCAAGGCACAAATAAACTAAATGCCAACATTTAGTTTATTTGTGCCTAGATCTTCCTCATTACCAGGATGAGGAAGGTCTAGAATTTTAACATTTATTTATTGCATTTATTGAGAATGACAATACTGTTAAATTTGATTTAATGGTTTCAGCATAGATAAATTAAAAGATTTCAAATTGTTTTATAGGAGCTGGCAAGTTCACTTCGTAAAAGAACATTCTTCATAGTTACATTGTTATGTTACCATAGCTAGAATCTGATGCTATGAGTTTAATCTTTGTGTTTGAGCTCGGTTTGTTCACAAATACATAATCTCAGCAAATTGCAATGATCAGTGATGGCTTTTAAGCTCAGACAATTAAACTTAGGCCCCTCTCCCAAATTCCACTAAATCTATATGAAAATACTGTTAGTGGTGTTCTTGCCAGGAAGAGGGGCACCTAACTCAAATTCTACTCAAGATCCCAAACATCCCTGGGCCAGCCCTGCATGACGAGAGCAGCAGCTCTCTGCTAAATTCAAGGGACAAACAATGAAAATGGTAGGAACCTACCTCTGCTGAGTTTTCTAATACATCCAAACTATTTGGACTATTTTGAGTTATTTCCATAGGGAAATATGGCCACCTATCAGTTTTGGTTATGTATTTTTTGTGTTAGTTGTCTGAATGGTTAACAAAGGGCTGTTTTTATGTGCAGTCCCATCTCCACATTATACAAACAAACATGAACATGCATAACGGATATACACTGCTCAAAAAAATAAAGGGAACACTTAAACAACACAATATAACTCCAAGTAAATCAAACTTCTGTGAAATCAAACTGTCCACTTAGGAAGCAACACTGATTGACAATCAATTTCACCTGCTGTTGTGCAAATGGAATAGACAACAGGTGGAAGTTATTGGCACTTAGCAAGACACACTCAATAAAGGAGTGATTCTGCAGTTGGGACCACAGACCACTTCTCAGTACCTATGCTGTCTGGCTGATGTTTTGGTCAGTTTTGAATGTTGGTGGTGCTTTCACACTCGTGGTAGCATGAGACGGACTCCACAACCCACACAAGTGGCTCAGGTAGTGCAGCTCATCCAGGATGGCACATCAATGCAAGCTGTGGCAAGAAGGTTTGCTGTGTCTGTCAGCGTAGTGTCCAGAGGCTGGAGGCGCTACCAGGAGACAGGCCAGTACACCAGGAGACGTGGAGGAGGCCGTAGGAGGGCAACAACCCAGCAGCAGGACCGCTACCTCCGCCTTTGTGCAAGAAGGAACAGGAGGAGCACTGCCAGAGCCCTGCAAAATGACCTCCAGCAGGCCACAAATGTGCATGTGTCTGCACAAACGGTTAGAAACCGACTCCATGAGGATGGTATGAGGGCCCGACGTCCACAGATGGGGGTTGTGCTCACAGCCCAACACCGTGCAGGACGCTTGGCATTTGCCAGAGAACACCAGGATTGGCAAATTTGCCACTGGTGCCTTGTGCTCTTCACAGATGAAAGCAGGTTCACACTGAGCACATGTGACAGACGTGACAGAGTCTGGAGACGCCGTGGAGAGCGATCTGCTGCCTGCAACATCCTTCAGCATGACCGGTTTGGCAGTGGGTCAGTAATGGTGTGGGGTGGCATTTCTTTGGAGGGCCGCACAGCCCTCCATGTGCTCACCAGAGGTAGCCTGACTGCCATTAGGTACCGAGATGAGATCCTCAGACCCCTTGTGAGACCATATGTTGGTGTGGTTGGCCCTGGGTTCCTCCTAATGCAGGACAATGCTAGACCTCATGTGGCTGGAGTGTGTCAGCAGTTCCTGCAAGATGAAGGCATTGAAGCTATGGACTGGCCAGCCCGTTCCCCAGACCTGAATCCGATTGAGCACATTTGGGACATCATGTCTCGCTCCATCCACCGTCACGTTGCACCACAGACTGTCCAGGAGTTGGCGGATGCTTTAGTCCAGGTCTGGGAGGAGATCCCTCAGGAGACCATCCGCCACCTCATCAGGAGCATGCCCAGGCGTTGTAGGGAGGTCATACAGGCACGTGGAGGCCACACACAATACTGAGCCTCATTTTGACTTGTTTTAAGGACATTACATTAAAGTTGGATCAGCGTGTAGTGTTATTTCACTTTAATTTTGTGTGTGGCTCCAAATCCAGGCCTCCATTGGTTAATAAATTTGATTTCCATTGATGATTTTTGTGTGATTTTGTTGTCAGCACATTCAACTTTGTACAGAACAAAGTATTCAATGAGAATATTTCTTTCATTCAGATCTAGGATGTGTTATTTGAGTGTTCCCTTTATTTTTTTGAGCAGTGTATTTTCAAACAGTTTTTCGGTACCAAAGTTAAGAATAAACACATTTCTGGACATCTGTAGTCATCCGTAGGACTACAGATACCAGAGGACGACAGATGTCCTTAGTCCTCTGGTATCTGCAGCTTTTCTTTTGAGTGACTTGGTTTTAAGCAAGTTTTCCATCATTATTTTTAACACCATCCTTTGGTAAGCTAGCTGTAGTGTTGCACTTTGAGCTCACATCACAGCAAATGTTCATTTACATGCAGTACCTCACAGATGACTGAGGACCACCAGTGACCATCAGTGATCCAGGGACCACAGTTTGAGAAAGAGTGCCCTAGAGCAGGGGTGGGCACTCCTGGTCCTCGAGGGCCGGTGTCCTGCAACTCTTAGATGTCTCCCTGGTCCAACACACCTGAATCCAACAGCTGAATCTCCTCCTAAGTGCAGTCAAGTTCTCCAGAGTCCTGTTAACGACCTCATTATTTGACTCAGGTGTGTTGAAGTAGAGATGCATCTAAAAGTTGCAGGACACCGGCCCTCGAGGACCAGGAGTGCCCACCCCTGCCCTAGAGGGATCCCTAAGATCTCAACATGTTCTAAAAAAAAAATCATATCCAAGCAGTTTACCCACTAAAGTTTATTATTTTATTTTTTTAATTAACTTTTTTATTTTATATTTAATATTCATTAACATAACAGGTCAAATTCCCACCCATACCTTACCCACACAAAATTGGCACATCATAAAACAATTACAGTACACAGTCAAAACAACATGAGATAAATACACCAAATTGATCCAAATCTTTTCACAAATATACATGAAAAAAAACAGTTACACAAACAACTAAGCAGTGGCAGGTCTGTTATTTGCAGTCTTTCATTGAAGAAATTTTAGTCCAGTGTTCCATATTTTCTCAAACACATTGACTCTATCTTCATTGTAATATCTTAGTATTTGCTGATAGAGTATTTGCACAGATCAAATGTGGACACAGAGTCCTTCTTCCAAAACCTCAAAATCAACTTTTTAGCAATCACCATGCCAAACAAAACAGGAATTTTCTCACTTTTAGTGGCTGATCGCAAAGCACTGGAGGCTCCAATAATGGCAATAAGTGGTTCTGGGTCCCATTGTTTTCCAAAAAACAAATGTTGAAAAAAAGTGAAAGATTTTCTTCCAAAATGAGTGAAGCTGAACACACGACCAGAAGGAGTGTGTCAAATTACCAATAGCAGCCTGACACGATTACAAATTGGAGACACACTTGTAAAGAAAGTTCTCAGCTTCTCCCTCGAGTATGGAGTCTATGTATTGTTTTGAACTGGATAAGATTGCGTCTGGCATTGACTGAACAGTCTTGTATACTTTTCAAACCCTCCTCCCACACTTCATCAGGTAGCTGCTGCCCTAACTCTTCGTCCCATGCCATCTTCATTCTGGTTGTGTCTACAGGCATACTATTAAAGATCTTATAAAAGTACGACACTGCCCCTTGATTAATGGGATCAAATTTATTTATTGCATCCAGGGTTTTGTGCTTGGTTAAAGCTCCAAAATTTGATACATTTTTCCTAACATAGCCCCAGACCTGCAGATAACAGAAATAACTTGACAGGGAAAGATTATATTCAGAACATAAGTGTGCAAACGTTCCATTAATATATATATATATATATATATATATATATATATATATATATATATATATATACAGTACAGACCAAAAGTTTGGACACACCTTTCTAATTCAATGGGTTTTCTTTATTTTCATTACTATTTATAAGGCAAGAAATCCCACTTATTAACCTGACAGGGCACACCTATGAAGTGAAAACCATTTCAGGTGACTACCTCTTGAAGCTCATCAAGAAAATGCAGAGTGTGTGCAAAGCAGTAATCACAGCAAAAGGTTGCTACTTTGAAGAAACTAGAATATAAGGGGTATTTTCAGTTGTTTTACACTTTATTGTTTAGTGCATATTTCCACATGTGTTATTCATAGTTTTGATGCCTTCAGTGTGAATTTACAATGTCAATAGTCATGAAAATAAAGGAAACTCATTGAATTAAAAGGTGTGTCCAAACCTTTGGTCTGTACTGTGTATATATATATATATATATATATATATATATATATATATATATATATATATATACACAGTATATATATATATACACAGTATATATATATATACACAGTATATATATATATACACAGTATATATATATATACACAGTATATATATATATATATATATATATATATATATATATATATATATATATATATATATATATATATATATACAGTATATACGGGCCTCGAGTTTGACATGTGCATTTACAGCAAGACCAAGGAAAGAAAAACGCTTACTGTTTTGTGTGATCTTCTGGATGTTTGAGCTGCATGTCTGAATGAGAGTGCTGAAGTCTCTTGCAACAGGGCGAAATTCTGCTTTTCCGTAAGACATGTTTGAGACAGACTGTTTCCTCAAACTTAATATATGACTGCAAAAAAGAGTGGAAGAACGAAAACTGTCACAAGCCAAGTAATATGACTTTTCCAGGATTAACACAATGCTACTCAAAGTGTTGGGCATGTGAGAGTTACACTGCTAACATGTTGCTATCATTTTGGGAAACAGGGCAGAGGCTTCCACACAGGTCTGTGTGAGTTTAGAGCTTCAAGTTTTAGAACCTGAAGCTCTAAAGCTTCAAGGTCTGTTGATTCAAGGTCCTCTTACTATCTATAAAGATAAAAATAATAATAATAACCGCCAATGCAATAGGTTCACCGTTGTTTTAATCAGTTCTACTAATGAAATTAGTAAATGTAGCACCTTATACATGAATATAGTTTCTAATGACATAGTTAGCTGAGTTGACGTCCTGTTAACGGAATGTTAAAACGAGATATAAAGCTGTTAGCTGCTTAGCTAACCGCTTCATGACCGTCATGTACGGTTGTTTACAGTCGTTGGTCGAATAGGAATAAAAAGCTCTGCTCATAAATAGGTAAAAAAAAACAACATACCTAATGCTTCTTTTGCTTATTAGATTGTTGAAAATTAGCACATATGAGGAGAGATTAAAAATATGTTCTGCTGCCAGGTTTCGTACAGAACCTTATAAACTGTCACCAAACAGAACTACCCAATTTAAGCTAACAACCAATAACATAAGGCAAAATAAACACACCAGCCAACGAAAATCAAGTGTCCCACCCACTTTACTATAGCTTCCAATCCAATCGGCAAAACTGGTAATGCTTCCTGGTCTATAACATTTTACGTAACACGATAAAAAGAAAATAGACACATATACATAGATGTCGCTTTGGAGCAATGTGTCAATGCATTCGCCATATTGGTACGGGAGGCTTTCTTGTTAAAGCGTGGCAACCAGTTTTTAAGTAGCTAGGCTGTGTTTTGTTTGAGTTTCGCTTACAAAGTCGCGATACTTTTAGTGTATATATATATATTAGCAGCTGATTGCTTACCGAATGCTGTATCTAGGTATTTTAATAGATGTTTACCTTTGAATTAACAAACTTAATTATTGAGAAAATCTGTGTAATGCATGCTTTATTTCTGGTCTGATTGTGGATTTTACCATATAAAAAACATCTCTTTCAAACACCTTTGCATCAAGAATATTTTATGAGAAAAGTGTGAATTGTTCCCAATTAGAGCATTTGCACATTTTAAGCTTTTTTAGAAAAGACACAAGAAAATTAAATAGACATAAGTTACAGAAAATGTCATAGTCTATTACCTTTAATGTGAGAATTATTCACTCATATTTTAACTCAGAAAATTCATAAAATAAAAATAAAAAACAATAAATAATACATAATTATGTTTTTTAATTCTATTTTATTTCCAATTTCTTTAGCATAAGTTTGGCACCTGGAGCACCAGATGTGGCAGGAAAACCTTTTCACCTCTGTAATTTGTTCAGAGATTGTTCACCTTCTTACAACACCTGAAAGAAGCACCAGTTTCTGGTATCTTTACTCTGTGGCTTCTTCATTTACAATTTACAACAGGCCGGAGCTGTGGCACACGACTGTGGATGTCGTTAATCTTAATGTAAACTTTGGCGATCCAGGCGACATCTAGGTGTGTATATCTATGATTTAAAAAACTGTACTACAGTATACAATTAAACTACATGAACTCCACCCAGTGTAAAACACGCAAACAGCAAATCAAACAGACTCAAAAGGAGCAACTCTGGGTCTTGCGTTGGGTTTTGTTTATTTCTGTGTTTTTCTGTTCCTCTTTCATTTAATCAGTTATGATCTAGTTCACTTTAGTTCAGCCCTTCATAGTTATTTTAGTTTCATTATTTGATGTTACTTATGGTTAGATCTGTCTCTTTCTTGTTTTTCTTTATTTCAGTCCTCGTGGTGTTTTTTAGTTATATTTATAGTTATTTTGTTATTCTTGATCAAGTTATTCTTTAGTGTTTGCAGGGCCGGCCCAAGGCATAACAAACTAAGCAGCCGCTTAGGGGCCCAGGGCCACTAAGGGGCCCCCTCAGTGGAGCTGATAATATATATTTGATAATGTATGTAGAAATCATTATTTTGTGGATAAAAAGAAAAAAATAATTGCTTTTGGGGGCCCCTGGTCGCCGCGTTAAGTACTGCACGCTTCGCCGGTAACATGAGTTAAGTATGCAAAACAATGTCTCAAAAAACAGCTTATCCTTCTGGGAGGGAAAAAAGAAAGAGGAGGAATAGAAAAAAGCTAAGATAAAGATTTATTTTAATGTGTCTTGGTAACGTAATGTAAAAGATTTGTAAAGCTGCTAATAGAAAATTACCTTGATAGCGACCTGAAACGGCCCAGTTCAACAGCCAAACATTTATAGTAGGTCTTTGTGTAAGTGTCAATAAAATAATTTATTTCTTGGAAAAAATTTATGTTTATTTCTAACAGTTAGGATAATATATTTTAAGTTGTTTGGTTCACGTTTTGAGATTTGTGTAAAATTATTGCATTTTATTTCGTGTCAAACTATTTTTTTGTTGAAAGTTATCGCGAGATTTGCGTATATGTAAAAGGCTGTGAGGCTTGAATAAACAGAATAAACAGAAACCTGGAACAGAGCTATGTGCAGCAGCCTCGTGTCTCTTGTAGCTGTCAAGGTATTTTGTAATTATGTTTGTAATATTTTTTAAATTTATCAGTTATGGTGTATAAATTACTTTATATTTTAATTTAGAGTGGACGACGAATACTTAATCTGTTAAAGACCTCTGAAGTGGCAGGCGTCCACGAGGTAACTTGTTAAAGCACGTGTCACCTGTCTGTCTGTAAATGTATCTATATCTAAAGCTTTGTGTTTTATTTTTATAGTTTTCACGGCGTTTAATAAAGAACCCGTCTAAAGGAAGCCGTGATAGTGTTGTCACTTTGAAACTATTTTGTGATTGTATGAAAACTAAGTTTGAACTTTAAATGAGTCGATTCTCATGGTTGGCTCTGTATATTTCTGAGGTATTTTTGGCTTGAAAACGACATGTTTGACAATATTTGATAACAATAATTTAAACTTTTCAATGTTTGACATTGTCTAGTATGTTTTTATTTCAGGCTACATCTGCTACATCGAAGAACTGCTATGATGTAGTTGGGGATATGTTGTTTGCTGCTGAGCATTATCATTTTGTGGCTAAACCAAACATTATTTTTACATCAATTTCTAAGTTATGTGAAACTGCTGTTAAAATCATTTGAAGGCTCAAAATCAGTTTGGTACTAATCCACATTCCAGGGGAGAAAGACTCACCTGGTATAAACAAAAGTTTTAGCTACTGGAGTAACGCTTAAGAGAAATTTATTTAATCAAAGAATATCATGAATGTGTGTGTATGTATTCCATCTTAGGTTTGGTCGCACCGATTGCAGTTTTCTGGCTGATCCCTGGTCACTGATCTTTAAAAAGCCTGATCTGATGATTTTGACTTTGACTGATATGAATTTTTTTGTCTGAAATGTCGCTAAATATAGCAAGAAAGTCACTAAGTTGGCAACAGTGGGGTGAATATTATTAACTGCAAATGTGCAGACCCATAGCCGGCAGAAGATTAGTAAGCAAAACAATGTCTCAAAAAAGGACTTATCCTTCACTGAGAAAGAAAAGAGGAAAAATAGAAAAAAACCAAGATAAAGGTATGTTTAATATGTCTTGGTAATGTAATGTTTATAAAAAAGATTTGTGAAGCTGTTAATAGTAAAGTTTTATAGCTACCTTCATTAAATTTTTAGCTATTGGAGTTACTCTTAAGAGAAATTATTTTAATCATAGAATGTCATGAATATGTGTGTAGGGCTGCACTGATTGCAGTTTTCTGGCTAAACCCTTGTTACCGATCTTTAAAAAGCCTAACCTACCAATTTTGATTTTGGCCGATACTAATTTTTTTTGTCTGAAATGTCGCTAAATATAGCAAGCAAGTCGCTGAGCTGGCAACAGTGGGGTGAATATTGTTAACTGTAAACGTTTAGACATGACCTGGTGGGACGGTCTGTCAGTCAAACTTCTCACTGCAGAGCAGAAGAGGAGATAGGCTGATTTTTAAACCTTTGCTGACAAAAATAAGATCAGTGGATAAGATGCACTGATACTTCACATGTAAGTATCGGCCGATCACGATCCCACAAAATGAAGGAAATAAGCACCCAGAAATCCACCTATAGATCCAATAAGTTTATAGCAGGTGTGCGAATTATCTAATATTCTAACTGTTGATTCCAGTCGGTCCACATTGTTAGCAGAAATAGAGGCCCCCAAAACCAAATTTTGCTTAGGGCCCTATGGAGGCTTAGGCCGGCCCTGACCTGGTGGGCCGGTCTGTCAGTCACACCTCTCACTGTAGAGCACCAGAGGACAGAGACTGATTTTTAAATTTTTGCTGACCAAAATAAGATTAGGGGATAAGATGGGCTTCACATGTAAGTATTGGCCAGTCACAATCCCCCAAAATTAAGGAAATCGGCGCCCAGAAATCAACCGGTTGATAAATCAGTTGGCCAATAAATGTATCCTGCTATACATTTGACAATGATAATGTAAACAGCACCCCCAGAGATGCAATAAATTTATAGCAGGTGTGTGAATGATCTAATGATCGGGCTGCTGATTGGAGCCAGTCCACATCGTTAGAAGAACTAGAGGGCCCCAAACCCAAATCTGTTTGGGCCCCATGGAGGCTTGGGCTGGCCTTGCCACACCATTTGACATTTCATCACTGTCAAAATAAACTTTATTTATCTGATTTTCTGTTCTCCTGATTGTGTTCTGTATGTGGGCAAAAAAACTTGAATCCACATGACAGAGTAATTTACGGTAAGTGGGGAATGTGGAAGTTTATTCTAAATAGAGGAGTCATGATGTGTATAAGTTGCACATTTATGGAATAAATGCAGATGCAGATGTCTTTTTATTATTATTATTATCCTTGATGCCCATAGAGCCTTTCTTTTTTTTTTTTTTTGTCAGGAGGCCTGCTTGCGTCCCTCAACAATATGATTTAAATGAATTGGTCTGGCTGCCCTCGGTCTAATGACTGAGGATTGTCAGTTCCTCTGCCTCCATGTTAAGACTTCAGGCCCATGGTGTGGAGAGGAGCCCTCTATCAAATTATGGGGAAGAATATTTTTTGAATAAAAACATGTATGTTTAAAAAAAAAAGAAAATGTTTCTATTTTTCATTGTCTTATTGGTGGGGGGGTATGGGGGTAAACCCTTCACCACTAGACCCAAGTGATTCAGCTGCAGGGAAAACTTCTGACTTAAGTTTTCAGGCTGCCCCAGTGGGGAACTAAATGCCAGGTTCGCTACAGGCAGCCTCAGGGTCGGTTCTGGGCAGGCAGAAATGTTAAGGGGGCCTCATTATGCATACATATTAGGGGTTGAAACGAAGCTGAAGTTGGTTTCCGATTCCAGGTTCCGATTTGGAAAATAGCTAATAGGTGATTCCACCTAATCTTTTCTTGCCTTCAGGATATGTAATCCTGAAGGCAAAACTACAACACATAGACACTTCAAACATGGACTAGATTATTCTCAACTAACAGAATATTTAAAATTATGTTATTTGTGAAACCTTTTTCTGATTTGTGAAACTTCTATAAAGGGTGATTTCAGAGCCTTTTTTGCATCTGGATCGCACTAGAACTGCTCTAATTTCAAAACTACAAGACCTAGACTCTTCAAACCTGGATTGGATTATTCTGCTCTAATAGGATATTAGGATCAGAATTTAGAACCATGTTTGGGATTTGTGAAACTTTTCTGATTTGTGAAACTTCAATAAAGGTTGATTACACCACTTTTTTGAATCTGGATCACACTAGAATTTCAGTGATGCTCCCAGCTCAGACCACAGTTCCCTGTTTAAATTGATATAAATTTTTCCTCGGTGTCTCTGAAGGACCACCCCTTGATCACTACAGCTCTGGGATTGGCTTATAGGGGACAGACCTACCATTGGCCAGAGAGCTTCTTGGAAGTTGAATACATAATAAGCACTGGCCTGGCTTAGGTGTTTTCCTTGTTCTACTCTCAGACTAGCTTTGGAAATGGCCAGCAGCCTTCTAAGGGCTAAATGCTGAACTCCAGCATAACAGTGATGCTTTAATGGAAACAACAAAAACTATAGCTTTAACACAGAAGAATATACTGGTAAATGCATAATTAGTTTAATTTCCACTTGGATTACTTTTTAAGTTTGGATTTTTGGTGGTTTTATGGGCAATATAATTTAATGCAAAGGAGACTGAAGAGACAAGGACCAAAATGAAACAACTTCTCCTTGCCACATATCTGTCAGCTTTAAGTAAGTACAGATCAATGTTTGTGCTATCTATGCTGTTGCATACCATGGTAGACATTACAAACATGAATGCAATTATGAATTTTGCCTAATCTAACAGAAATAGAATTCTGTTATATTATTTATTTACATCTATCATTTTTAGGGGTAAAATTAAAAAAATGGGGGGATCAGCTCAGCTAAATTCACAACGTCCAATCTTAACTTTCAAAGCATTCATCTTGACTGTGCACAAGCTTTAAAAATATCTAACAAGTATAACTTCTTGTCTAATTTGATAACATCAAATAAGTAGAATTGATCTTTAAAAGTGATATTCTCTGTGTTGCAATTTTCCTGTATTACCCTGATTCTGAAATATTTTTCACATTTAAAGTCTAAAGTGAAAATGTTATCCTCTTGCTTTTAAGCAGTTTGTTTCTGCATATAGATGAAGAAAAAAAAAAGAAAGAAATTTAAAAGGGACAGCTTTTGTACGAGAGAAGTGCAGATGGTCTGTCTTCAACTCAGACCACAGAAAATGGTTCCAACCTCTGACCTTTGCTTTTTTTTGTAGGGTCAACAGAGCAGTCTGGGTCTGGAGGGGGTATGGACAAAATAGTAATCCTAAAAGTCCTCAGACCTTAGTGACTTGACCTTGACACCATCATTTCCATAACACTGCCCCCTGTCTGTGCTCAGACTGAGACTTTAATAAGGATATGTGTTTATGGGGTAATCCCCCTACAGCTGTCCATGGCTGTGTCCTACCCCTCTCTATCAGGTTTTGGATCTATTGTTGGTTAACCCAGCAGAAACCTCCTTTGGTCACAGAGGGACAAAGGGTCTGTGGTGGCTGATGTTTCCTGCAGAGAAATAGAAAAGAGACAAGCATCTCAATCTGGAGGTTTGTTAATGTGAAGAAGATTTAAACCAAGTAAAGGTTGGTTTAATACATGAAGATCCTAATGCTGTACTTGGATTTTTCAAAGCAAAATGAAATTGCTTCTTATTTATCAAGTTTAAACTGTCATGGAAAGTTGTTGTTTTTAATTGATTGATTTTTTTTAGGTTGATTTATTTCATTACAATTTATTTTAAAAAATAATAATTATTATTATTATTTTGACTCCAGGCCACATCAGGTAGAGCCTTAAAAACCTGAACTGTATGTTCATGAGACAGTTGTACATACCTGTTTTTGTGGCAATGACTGGTGCTTGTTTCAAAAATATGCAGAATGAAGATCTGCAGTTGCTCTGGTGGTGATGGTGGGATTTTATGCTAAAAACCAAACACATTGTTCAATAAGAACACTGTGGAGTGTTCAATAAGAGTATGTAAAAATGTGGATGTAAAAGTCTAAGGTTTGCTGTTAAGTGGACATTTTATGAAGCAGAATGCTGCAGTCATTTGGATACCTTGATATTTATCTGGAAATATACCTGTTTTATCTAATGCATCAAAACTCAGCTCATACGGACTTAGAAAAGCAAAGTGAAGAAGAATAATCATGGTGATTTTGCAAATGTGGAAAAACAAATTGGAATAGAAAACATTTTTCATACAACTCACATACATAGCAATTATAAAATAAGATTTATAAGAATAGAAACAACCTTTATTGTCCTGCAAATTCATAAGACATTCATTATTAGAATGGTTTAATATCTTAAGACTGATTAAACCTATATGAGTACTGCACTCATCTCAGTTGTTGTGGTACTTTACTTTTGAAAAATAAATTCAGGATATACAATTTGAACTTGTATGTCCTGGGTTGCAAGCTAGATTAAGCAACCCTGTCTTTCTGCAGCCTAAACCTTTGAAAAAGGTTCCAGTGGGAAAGATTACATTTATTTGTCATTGTAAGCTCAAATCTTTAAAGTACTCTAAAAGTTCAACATCATACAGAAATGGATTCAAAGAAGGAAAAGGAAGTATTAGCATGAAGTAAAGGGGACTCCAACTCCCCCATTTTCTTTTTTAGTCCCATTATTGGGAGGAGGGGATTGTAGATATGTGAAGTTCAGGGCCAGCAGATTCCAAATGGCAGCAGAAGGTGGGGAGAATACACAAATGCACCCATCCTCCCCAATCTACATATCTCGCCTTGACCTATGGTGTCCTCGTGACCTCTAGGGGTCCTGTCGTCCCAATCACTAGATACTATTGACAAGGTTCCTTGGCATTTCCATCCCTTAATAAAACTTCCTTATAGTAATAGTCCGGTCTTGGAAGAAGTTGTGCTCAGTAAATTTTAAATCACATATGCTTAGATATTCATAGGTGCACTTGAATATTTTAAATGTTAACAAATATACCACTAATTTTGAACTGTATTACATCTTATATTAAAAAATATCATGAATCTATTTGAAGACCCGATCTGTAAAAGAAAACAAGAGCTTAGGAAATTAATTGAATGCCTTGATAAGAAACTTTTGCATTTGACTACAAGCTTTAGAGAGTATTTTAAACTGAAAAAGTAATGTTTTTTTATCCAAACTTTGGGTAACATTTTAAAGGGTTTAATATCCACTTTGATGTCTAAGAGAAAACCTCATGTAGAGCTATAGAATATACACATTCCAAACCCAACAGAATGGATGCACATTTTTAAGTGAAGACAGAGCCAAGCCAAAAGGTAAAGTTCTCAATATACAGATTCTACTCTCATATACAGCATTTTCCGCACTATAATGCGCACCGCATTATAAGGCGCACCTTCAATGAATGGCCTATTTTAAAACTTTTTTCATATATAAGGCGCACCGCATTATAAGGCGCATAGAATAGACGCTACAGTAGAGGCTGGGGTTATGTTATGCATCCATTAGATGGAACTGCGCTAAAGGGAATGACAACAAAATAGTCAGATAGGTCAGTCAAACTTTATTAATAGATTACAAACCAGTGTTCTGAAAACTCCGTTCATTCCCAAAGTGAATAAACAGCTGTTTTATTATTTTCCCCGAGGTAAAGTCAGTGACATGGTATTTTCGTGACACAGTTTATCCTTTAACAACAGCAAGGTATAACATATAGTGGAGGGGAACTTTTCCTCAATTCAATAAACACGTAAAAAACAGTCTGATACTGTTACGGTAAATCAAACGTTAGTGCAATCACAATATATATCCACTTCCGAACCATTGATTCGTTCATGTTAAATTCTCTCGCTGCTGCTCTACTCCCGTGTTCTACTGCGTGACTGATCGCCTTGAGCTTAAACTCTGCGTCGTAAGCGTGTCTCTTAATAGGAGCCATTTTGGGGTCTTTACACAAAACCCAGCATGCACCGCGCACTTCTTCTTCTTCTATGGGGGAACATGAAGTCGGCGGTTGCTTACCGTAGTTGCGAGACCTGTTGTGGCTCAATATTGGTCCATATATAAGTCGCACCGGATTATAAGGTGCACTCTCGGCTTTTGAGAAAATTGAAGGTTTTTAGGTGCGCCTTATAGTGCGGAAAATACAGTATATTGCTGCTCCTCCATATGTAAAGGAGCCAGATAAGTTAGAAGGATGAATGGATGGATGGATGGATGGATGGATGGATGGATGGATGGATGGATGGATGGATGGATGGATGGATGGATGGATGGATGGATGGACGGACAGACGGATGGATGGATGGATGGATGGATGGAGAAAACAGTGGTAGTATTGTTGGATTGGTAGTTTCTTTTAGTTTAACTCTTCATTAATCTTAAAGCCCAAATAAAAGAACCAGCAGTTTACCACAATTGGGTGATAAAATATTTTCAGACTTAATTTTAGAAGGCAGTACAGAACTTGGACCAGTTGGGGAGCTGATTCCTGGCACAGGATGGAAATTCAATTCAATTAAAAAATACGTTATTGGTCCTGAAGGGAAATTAACTGTTGCTATAATTCAATAATTTAAGGTTGCTTCTTTAAGCAAGTTGTCGATGCTGCCAACTGTGGGCAGGAAAGATCTCCTGTAGCAATCTCTATTACAACAGATTTCAAGAAAGCGCTGGCTGAAGACATCCTGTTTTTCTGTGACAGTTTCATGAAGAGAATGCTTGGGGTTGCCCATAATTTTCTTGATTGTATGTAAAATATTTCTTTGCATCATCATCTCCAGAGGTTCCAGTCATTCCCAGAACAGAACCAGACTTCTTAATTAAGTTGCTGAGCCTTTTTAGATCTCTGGCTCTGTCACTCCCCAACAGATGATGGCTGAAGAGATGTTATTCTGAACAACAGACTTATAGAAGATCTGCAGGATCTTGCTGCTAACCTTGAATGATCTTAGCTTCCTCAAGAAGCACAGGCTGCTCTGTGCTTTCTTGTAGACCCTGTACTGTTTCTTGAACTTGTTCTACTGGCTTAGTGTCCATCCTCTCCTACCCTTCATATGCAACACTGCACAACGGTAGGTTCTTGGAATCTGGAATAATGAACCTGGCTAGCATGAGGGAAGCATCTGATATGACTTGGGGCCATTCTGCACTTTAGCTTTAATCTATTTGGGACTGAGTTGGGGAAGACTCTGCTGTCAGCAAGGAGTGTGTTTTCTGAACCAACATCTCCAGCCACAATTTTAATGCACTTGACATACTTTTATTCATACCAGTGACAAAAGTGGTGGGGGTAGGGGGTTGGTGGCAGGAAGATAACAAAGACCGTTATCTTGAAGTTTTACAATAAATCTTGTACATTTAAAGTGTTTGGATTAGTCAGGAACTGTACTGTATGTGAAAAACGCAAATATCAATGCAAATATGTATTCTGACACATATTCCTGTGCTAAAAACTGTAAACCTGAAGAAAAAACATGTGCAGGGTATTGTTATGGCTTCCTTTAGAATGAACCTGCTTAGATATCTTATATGACTTATTCAGAATGTAGAATTTTCTGAGACCCAACCTAATACAGATATATACTAGCAATAGCAAACATTTTCGAACAGCAATAAAAAAGGAATTCTGACTATATCTGATCCCCGGCCCCCATCTGCTCATAGAGGCCTGAAATTATTCCTAGGGATGAGGGCTGGGACTCTGCTTCCCCAGGGTGACCAGGGCAAACAGTATCAGCAGAGTGGGAGGCTACTCATTAAAGGCAGATGCTTACTTATTGACTGGATTTTCTTTAACTAGCAAGCCTTTATTTACAAGCAGAAAAGTAACTGAGAAATCAGCATTCTTTAAAAATAAAGTAAAATGAAGATCAATTCAAATTAATCAGTTTTTGGCCTTATTCTTTTTTTAAAAAAAAGGTTTTTCTACTCTTGTGGCTTTTATTGATAGTGATCTGACAAGAAGATGGGTTGTGAGAGGGGGAAGACTTGCTACAAAGGTCAATGGGCTGTGAAGCAAACCCGTGACTGTGATTACATTTAATCATAGTCATATGTATGCAGATCTTAGAAGCAAAAAACCTAGAACCTCAGAATGTGTACATGCAAGTGTCCCTAAAGGATGACAGGAAAAAGGAGAAATTGTTGAGGTTGACACTGAACATCAGAGTTATTTTAGAGGTTGAGAAAATATTGTACTGTATTGTATTGCATTACTATTTTTAACAAATTCTCATTTTCATTCAAACAAAATGCCAAAAACTTAATAAACAAAACCCTGCTCAAAACCAAGTACAAATTCATTCCCCTGGTGTTTTTGTTGACTAAAAGTCAAAAGAAAGTCAAGATACAGGATTGATTTTTTTTGTCAATGAATTACAATTCATTGGCAAAGCCCTCCTTGCCATAACACTAATATTTAGCTTCTTCCAGAGCTGAATAAAAGGGAAATAAAAAACAATTTTTTTCTAGCATTGATGATCATTTTTACAGTGTTTAATCATGCTGTGAGAGATGCCTGTCTTATTTTCTATCAGAATAGAATTAATGTCATATATTTTGGACACAACTGTATTTTTTCAGGGCTACTTTTTATATACCCAGCTAGCCCGTTGCAGTGCAAAAACTTCTCTTTGTGAATTATGTATATGTATTAGGTAGAATTTAGTTAATGGATTGATGTCATAACTGACAAATGAAAATTTGCAAAACTCGGACTCAATTATATTTTCATGTTATACTGCTACATAATACATTATTTACTACATTAACATGATCATTAACATGATCAATATGAGAAGTGGCCCCACAATCCAAGCATTAGCAAGGATCCAGATACTCGATGACGACTAAACAACCAGAAACTGCAGTGTGTTTTAGACAAGAACAATTCAAACCTCCACAGCGACATTGAGAATGTCCCTCACTAGTTCACGTTCAAGGATGATTGTTAGTGCCTCACAGCTGGGAGGCTGAGAATCTTTTGTTAAGCGTTGGGGTTCTTTGCATTTGAGGACATTAACACCAAAAAAGACTGGGGGTGTCACCATGATCATGGAGAAAAGAGGACAAGGGTGAGGATGAGAGATTTGGTAGCATGGGAAAGTCACCTCAGAGATGAATCTGAAAGGACGAGAAGAGTCGGGAGGGGTTGACTGGAATTATAAAGAAGGGGCAGATGGTGCCCCTGGGTGTATGGTGGATGATGGGAACTTTTAACTAAGATTACTGGGGGTTGGGTGCAAATATTCAGTCACAGTGCTATTGTCATCAGTAGCCCCTCCTTCAATAGAGGGTCTACGATCTTGACCTGGCAATACTTTCAGTCGTTTTTTCTCTTCTGGAGCCTGAACATGATGTTAATATTCTCTTCACCGGATGCTTGACTTGTTTGCCTCTGAAAACTAAGTTAGATTTACCAGCATTCACCATAATTCTTATTTATGGCAAGTTTTATTCTGCGCATACATTATAAGTCAGCCCAAACATCTATCAGTCAGCAAGCTAGTTAGTTGTTCACTGACCATTTTTGAATAATACATCATTTTGCCCATTTTGGGGATTTCAGAAGCTATTGTATAAGTTAGTGTTTAACCGTGCTTAACTGAATAAATAAGAAAACATATTTTAACAAATAAATTAAATATCTGTTACCTATTACCTGCCTTTCTCTTTTTGTCTGCAGGTTGTTTGGCCTCAGAACTGTCTTTCATTTTGGAACCAAGTGATGTGATCGCAGTAAGGGATCAACCGCTCATGCTGGATTGCCAGGTGCAAGGCGAGCAACCGATTACAATCACATGGCGTAAAAATGGGTTGCCCTTACCCTTCAACCCACGAGTCCAGGTACTGGAAAATGGAACACTGTTAATCCATAAATTCCAGAAACGCAGAGAGGGGACTGATGCAGACATGGGCGAGTATGACTGTGCTGCACAAAATCGTTATGGCTTGCTAGTGAGCCGCAAGGCCAAGGTTCATTTGGCATGTAAGTATTCAACTATCTCTCTAGAATGAAAATAAAAAATCTGAATCATTTTAAATGTATTAAAACTTACTGCAAGCCAGTTTATTTTATTATTTCTGTATTTATTCATGCAGCTCTTCCAAAGTTCCACACTCATCCAGTATCCATGTCTGTGAATGAAGGAGGAGTTGCTCGCTTCCAGTGTCAAATAAATGGTATTCCTGAGGCTACCATAACATGGGAAAAAGATAAAGAACCACTGAACACTTCTGACAGCAGGTAAAATCAACCACAAGTATGCAGCAGTTTGCATTAAATCTTCTACAGGAAAAGAACATTGTCTTGTACCTTCAGAAAAAAAATTAATAAGTTCCATTAACTTATTACTTAAAAGCAAATCATCCTGCTACTTTTATATTTATTTCAAAGGTTAAAAAAATCAATTGAAAAACTATATATACAGTTGAAGACAAATTTATTTACTTACTGCAAATAAAAAGACATTTTTTCTCACTGTCTGAAATTAAATCATGCCAAACTTCTCTTGTTTCAGGTGGGTCATGATTACCAATATTATTTCTATCAAGTTTCAAGTTCATTTGTATAGCACATTTTAGGAACATTAGGATAATAAATAAATATTTTAAAGAGAAGAGTGAGCAAAACTAAACAAACCCACCTGTGCGGTCACCATCATATTTATTCAAAATACTCTGCTCTCCGGTTTAGCCTGGAGAGCATTTTCACCACCTACAAGATAAAGCATAAAAAATAAAAAATTCAGAAATAATTACCATGAACACAACTCGGACATTAAGTATCACATAATCATTAGGTAGTATAGAAATTAGTCAGCTTACAGAAACATTCTGGATAGCATTAAAAGTGGTGCCAACCTTTCTGAAGAAATGTGTTTAAGTCGTCATAACACCCTTCAGTCACCAACATGACTGAAGAAGAAAAAAAAGGCAGCCAATATGTCATTATTTAGTGTATATAGAGAGACAGAAATATTTTGGCTTAGCTTTGATCGAAAAGATCAAGCCACAGGTCCAACACAGCCACTCTCCCCATTATGCCATCTAAAGCCAAAAACTTCAAGAAAACTCAGCTTTGAGTTAGCTAAATAATATTAACTCAAATGGCCTTCAGATTTTTCTGGCAGTTTTAATGTTCGGTTAACCATCCGACACCTTGTGCTACACCTGCTTGGCTAGCTTTAGCTGCTAACAAAAATACTAAACTAGCATTTCTCAACGGGGGAGGTACCGACCCCCGGGGGGCGTTCAGAGGACGGCAGGGGGCGCAGGCGGATATTTTTACAAAAGGGGGGGCGCTGAGATTCCTTTGGGGGGCGTTTGCTCGAAGGTAAACTAGTTTACACCTTATATGGACAACAATACCAGTTTAGACTTTGAACAACTTGTTAAAACGGTGTTGTGTAACATTAAAACATGCTTGGCTGCAACTGTATCGACGGTAGCTCTTCTTCGCTTCAGTGTTTCTGTTAGCTTATTGGCGCAGCTCCGCGCTCCTGCTTACTGGCAGCTTCACCGCGTCAGTTCAGCTTTACATCGGCTGATGACGGTGCTGTGATTCACTTGTCTGGTGTTTGATTTTAAAATATTTTATGTTTCATTGAGGGGTTTTGTACCTATGTTTTGGCAGTGCTGTAGTCATGTCAAAGCAGCAACTTATATTAAAAATGTTTTATTGATCTTCTGGATGCTGCACGCTGCCATGGAAGGACAACGGAATGTCGCTCTTATAAACATGTAAAGAGTAAAATCACAATTGGTTAATTTTTCCCTCAGAAAAATTAACCAATTTAAATAAAGAAATCTCTCTATGGGTGATACCCATAGCGTTCATTTTATATAGTTAACGTTGGTGCTAAAAGTGATCCGGTATGAAACTGTAGTACCACAGCAATTTTGAATTTTAATCTTCAGAATACCGGGATTTTTTCCGTTGTTTTAAAAGGTTTACGTCAGTCTGCTTTTCTCCATCGATACGCTTCCCGACTACGGAGCCCTCTAGTGTTGCACAGCAACAATAAAACAATAAGTCTTTTTGCAAATAGTTTAAACTTTAAACAGGCATTGTTGTACATCTTTTATCTGGTTATGTTGTGAAAAATTTAACAACAAAAATGGCCCAGAACAAGAATATTTTTTTCCTCTCTGATAGGCTGCTGATAGGCCTACCAATTTTAAGTTGAATATCCATTGCATTTTTTGTAAATGCCTGTAAAAATAATTTCTGTTCACATGGCTTTTTTGTTCTCTTGGAAATTATTTTTGATTATAAATACAGAAACAACCTTAAAACTCAAAACATCGACAATAGTGATAGTAATATTAATAATACAATACTATTCAAAGTTTATACAAAGTAGGCGAAGTAGCCTACAAATTCTTTGATGGGGGGCAGTGAGGGACCTGGATAATGGACAGAGGGGTGCTGGCCCAAAAAAGGTTGAGAAACACTGATTTAGTGTATGTAAATGTATATCTGATTTGATTCACATGTGAATAGGCAGATTCTCATCAAATGCTTTTAAAAAAACAGCATTAACTTACAAGAGTTTTATTTTCACGTTTCTGAATTGGAAGTAGTGATATTAACAGTTTGTTATATCTTTTGGCTTCCTCTCCAGGTACACTCTACTTCCAATGGGTATCCTACAAGTAACATGTGTAAGGAGGGCAGACACAGGGATTTTTCGCTGTGTGGCCACCAATATTGCAAACACTCGTTATAGTCATGAGGCCACACTCAATGTTACGGGTACGTACACAACGCTTGTGATAGGTAGGTAGATACCTATCTATCTATCTATCTATCTATCTATCTATCTATCTATCTATCTATCTATCTATCTATCTATCTATCTATCTATCTATCTATCTATCTATCTGTCTGTCTGTCTGTCTGTCTGTCTGTCTGTCTGTCTGTCTGTCTGTCTGTCTGTCTGTCTGTCTGTCTGTCTGTCTGTCTGTCTGTCTGTCTGTCTGTCTGTCTGTCTGTCTGTCTGTCTGTCTGTCTGTTTATCTATCTATATAGTGGATAGATAGATCTAGTGAATCATGGCGAAAGGAATAATGCAATAATGCTTGTGAAAGTATACCTGTTGGTTCTTACCTTGACACTCAGACAATAATTATGCAGATGAGTTATTAACTTGAAGAAAAAGCACTTATTTTTTCTATTTACTCTGATTTTCTTTCTGACATATTATCTACTGATAATGTTTTACTCGTTTGCAGATCAGGAAACCCAGGGGTTCAGGTTTTGTTAATGATTTCTTTCTTGAAACATTTGACCAGGAAACTTATCCAATTTGGAACATCAAACTTGTTTGACATTCTGGATTATAACCCCAGTGGAGTGCATCAGTCACAATCCATTGATAACTTGTCAATTCTATAACTGCAATATTGCCAGCTCATTCATATACACTACATACAGTAGTATACAACTGTGTGTCAGTGTTTTATCTTAGCTCATATATGTTTGTTTATTTTGCTAACTAATAACATAAGGTGGAGCTCCTAGAATCTATAAGGAGCCAGTCATCCTGTCTGGGCCCCAGAATCTTACCATCACTGTCCATCAGACTGCTATTTTGGAGTGCATCGCCACAGGAAACCCTCGGCCCATCGTTTCTTGGAGCAGGCTAGGTACCTTGGGATTTCTCAGACAGAATTCATAAGAAGGAATTCTGCTAAGTAACACTTTTTTTTAAATGTAGTTTCACACAGCATTTCTTTCGCCCTGTGTGTGTGTATCTGTCAGATGGACGTTCTATTGGAGTGGAGGGTATACAGGTACTCGGGACAGGCAACCTGATGATCTCAGATGTGACCCTCCAGCACTCTGGTGTTTATGTGTGTGCTGCCAATCGGCCTGGTACCAGAATGAGACGCACAGCACTGGGACGCCTGGTGGTACAAGGTGAGACCACAATGAAGATGTTGGAATCAGAATTCTGGAAACCAGGGCCGGCCCAAGCCTTCTTGGGGCCCTAAGCAAAATTTGGTTTTGGGGCCCTCTATTTCTGCTAATAATGTGGACCGACTGGAATCAACAGTTAGAATATTAAATCATTGGCACACCTGCTATAAACTTATTGGATCTCTGATAGTGCTGTTTACATTATATCCTATGCATATACAATATAGGATACATTTATGAGCCAGTGGATTTCTGGGTGCCGATTTCCTTAATTTTGGGGTATCGCGATCGGCCAATACTTACATGTGAAGCCCATCTTATCCACTGATCTTATTTTTGTCAGCAAAGGTTTAAAAATCAGCCTCTCTCCTCTTCTGCTCTGCAGTGAGAGGTTTGACTGACAGACAGTCCCACCAGGTCATGTCTGAACGTTTACAGTTAACAATATTCACCCCACTGTTGCCAGCTCAGCGGCTTTCTTGCTATATTTAGCGACATTTCAGACAAAAAAATTAGTATCGGCCAAAATCAAACTCAGCAGGCCTTTTAAAGATCGGTAACCTGCCGATCTTTAAAACTCGGCAGGTTAGTTTTGAAGATCGGCAGGTTTTCTGGGTTTAGCCAGAAAACTGCAATCGGTCCTGCCCTACACACATATTCATGTCATTCTGTGATTAAATTAATTTCTCTTAAGAGTAACTCCAATAATTACAAATTTAGTTTACAAGAGGGGTGAGTTTTTCTCCCCTGAGAATGTAGACCAGTACCGAGTTGATTCTGAGCCTTCAAATGATTTTAACAGAAGTTTCATATACCTTATAAGTTGATGTAAAAATATTATTTGTTTTAGCCACATAAATGATGAGCAGCAAACAACATATTACCAACTACAGCTTAGAACAGCTCATTGATATATTAATGCAGTTGACATGTAGCCTGATGTAAAACTATTTGCTAGACAATGTCAAACATTGAGAAGTTTTAATTATTCTTATCTAACGTTATCAAACACGCCGTTTGATATGAAGCTAAAAAACCTCAGAAATATACAGAGCCAAGCAGGAGAATCAACTCATTTCAAGTTAAAACTTAGCTTCACACAAAGATGCTAGCATAAATGTTTGGCTGTTGAACTGAACCATTCAAGGTAGCTATAAAGCCAATTTTCTATTGGCAGCTTCACAAATCTTTTTTATAAACATTACATTACCAAGACATATTAAAACATACCTTTATCTTGGCTTTTTTCTATTCTTCCTCTTTTCTTTAAGGATAAGTCCTTTTTCGAGACATTGCTTTGCTTACTTATCTTCTACCGGAGCTTTGGACATTTGGATGCGCACCAGCGAAGCGTGCATGACTTACCGCGGCCACCAGGGGGCCCCCAAGAGCAATTTCTTTTCTTTTTGTCCATAAAATAAAGATTTCTACATACATCATCAAATATATATTATTGTAAAAACAAATCACTTCATGATGAAATTGTGTGTTTTTGTTATTATAATGACATAGAAGTCATTCCTAAAAAAAAAAAAAATCAGTTCCACTGAGGGGGCCCTAAGTGGCTGCTTAGTTTGCTTATGCCTTGGGCTGGCCCTGCTGGAAACCAAATTGTTGTACCAGCTTCACAAGGTGGCATCAAAATTGTTGGGAATCAGAACTTGCATCACTGTTTGTCTTATGTAATTATTAATAATTGTAATTAATAATTTATTATTGATCAAAGTTTTAAAAAAAGTATTGATAAAGTAAAAATTACATTTTTTAGTTTAATCAGGGCACCAACTTCACCAACTCTGGAGTTGTAAGTCAAACTCAGTCTCTCCTAAAGGAATGAATTCAGACCACCGGCAGAAGAAACTCTTCACACAACAGGGAATGATCATCGACACACTGATGTCTGATCAAGTCTGAGAATTTATTAACAAAATAGCCCAACTTTACAGTTGAAATATTCTGTGAATAACATCTTTCTTTACTATCGGCATGCAATCTAGCTACTAATGAAAAGACAAAAAATAAATATGTATTTTCAATAATAACATGAGAATTGAATCAGATTAATGAATAAACTATGACAAAATGAAATGGAATGTTGAAAAATAATTTCAAAACTAATTAACAAAGGAAAAAATCAGATTTGTAGAATCACGAAAGCAGCACCACAATGTTGTAGAACATAGTAACCTCCTCCCTCTGCCAAAGGAGGAGGAAGGTCAAACCAAAAGGGCAGGAGGTTAGGTCACTGTACAAATAAAGTTGTAAAATTCAACCATGTGCTCAGGCTTCTCTTGAAAAGAAATCTGGGTTCAAGCTCTGTACACCCGCAAAATATATATGAACTGGAAATCAAGGAAAGAAGAGAAGAGGAAAACACAAGGGAGAAATTGAGAAGAGATTGGCTGAGACAAAGCCAATGAATTTTAGCAGCACTGAATTCAGTTGTTCTGGAACCTGACAATCTCTAACATGTGGCAGACTTAAAATGCCAGAGCAATACAATATAACATAAGAATATTGAAACATATAATCAGTGAAATATTAAGCAAGCATGCAACAGAAAAGCATTTTCCAATAGTCTTAGTTTAAAACAATAGAACGGCCTCACTTTGAGTCAATTGTCAGTCGGGTCAAAGCAATGTCCAAAAATCCAAAAATGTATGAACAACAAAAAAACTCATTCTATTCAGGCAGATGTGAGGGCTGGCATCCCAAATGGAGTTTCTCAGCAGAACCTCTGGTACTTTGGGTTGGAAAATACCAGGGAACCTTCTCATCAAGGAATGGAGAGGTTGTCACAGCAGGCTTCTGCATGTAGATGCGTCAAGAGACTTGCACCCGTGGGGTACGTTTCTGCATAACCCACGGAATGCAGAAATGTGGGGTATGCAAAACGATTTCTAGAAGTTCTCCAATAAACACTTTGAAGATTTTGAGACAAATCTTCTTCCTGGCCAGCAGATTAGAAGAAAAAAGTTCAGAGCTCTTGTGTTTCAGTTGGAGGTTGACTCCAAAGTCAAGGCTTTGAGATTCAGGTCTTACTTTTGTAGTGGGGGTGAGTTCTTATCTGATCAGCTCTGAGTTTTAGTCCAGTGACGGATACCCTAGGTACATCTCGAACTTAATTAAACAATCTAATAATCAATCTAATGTTAATTAGATTTCTTATCAATGTAATTTATTTCTATCACACATAAGAACATGCTAAATACAACATATTGGAGGTGACACTGTGGATAACTTCATTGAGGAATAATGTCACATACTACAGGTAACTTTATGATACTATTATAAATATTCTGCTTTGACCACACCGCAAGAGGTTCTAACTATTGAACTTCTTTAATTCTTTTTATATTTTGTTTGTAATATACACAGCAGTTTGAGACTAAAATGTGCATATATGTAGATATGACGGGCTGCACAGTTGCGCAGTTGGTAGAACTGTTGCCTTGCAGCAAGAAGGTTCTGGGTTCGATTCCCGGCCCAGGGTCTTTCTGCATGCGTGGGTTCTCTCCGGGTACTCCGGCTTCCTCCCACAGTCCAAAAACATGACTGTTAGGTTAATTGGTCTCTCTAAATTCTCCCTAGGTGTGAGTGTGTGTGTGAATGGTTGTGTGTCTCTGTGTTGTCCTGAGACAGACTGGCGACCTGTCCAGGGTGTACCCTGCCTCTCGCCCGGTATGTTAGCTGGAGATAGGCACCAGCACCTCCCGACCCCAGTAGGGACAAGGGTGTAAGAAGATGGATGTAGATATGACACAATCAGGGGAAATGCTTGTTTTTATTTAGATAGAGAGATTCAGATAGAGAAGTTTAGAAGTTTAGGGACAACCATTTCACCAACCATTTCATTAATGAGTTAATGAAATGGTTAATGAAATGGTTGGTGTTTGCAAAGTTCACCATAGTGTGAGTATTTATTCAGTCATTGAGTGGATGTTCACAGTCATGAGCCGGAGGAAGAGCCAAACAGATGGACAGAAGAAAAGGAGGTCAATATCTAGATGTTCAAAGCAAGGCACAGTGGCAGGGAGAAAAGAATATGGGTTAAATTGACCTGTAACCTCTGACCCTTGACCCTAAGAGAGGAATTATGCAGGAAGGGAGGAGGTTGTGCAGACAACCAGATAGAAAGGTAGTAGGACAAAGGAGATCTGGTCTACAACAGGAAGATGGATCACATCCCAGTGGTGAAATAAGGACAGCTGGGCTGTAAACAGAGTTTGCAGTTTTTAGCTACTTATCAATGTCTTTTATTATTCTGCTTTGCCACTTTGTGCATTACATGCTTCATACACGCTACAGTACTGCAAACATATCAGGCTACCAGGACACAGAAGGATCAATTACAACACACTTTCGAGGTGAAACATATTACATTGTGTATTCAATATATTTAAATTTTTCAAGAGTACATATACTATCACAGAATTGTACAAATTGCTAATAAATTAAAACTTTACAAACAACATGTGAAATTAGTACAATAAAAAAAAACAGGTATCCAGGAATCAGTGTGTTTGTCTTTGCTTTAATGCTCCTGTATCTGTAGCCAGATGGTAGCAGTTGGAACAAATTGTGACAGGGTGTGAGGAGTCTTTTAAAATATTCTTGGCTTTCTTGATATACATAAGAAGTATATCCACCTGATAGCATACTAAAAATGTATTTTAAAAAACCCCAACATATTTAAAACATACTTAAATTTATAATTTTTTCACCAGGTAACAGTCCTAGGGATATAGAAAAGAGGTTTAGTCTGTTTCGTGAACTCAGTGTACAGAAGATTTTGGTCAGCATTTGTAACATATATTATTTATATGAATATTAAAATTACTAATTAATGAGTTAATGAAATCAGAAAAATTCTTGGATTCGACTCCTGCAGTGAGTGGCAATTTGTAAAAACACACTGAGCAAAAATTGGGTTGTATTAGTATAAATTTAATTTTGCTGTTAATCCAGGCTGCATGATGGGACTGGGAATGATTGATAAAGCAAAAAATCCCCTTGATTTTTGGAGACAGAGTTCTCAAACTGTTTTTATGTAACCTGTTATTTTGGATTATATAAAACACCCACATTTCTTTACCAGAAATGGTACTGGTTGAAAGAACTGGTACTAGACATTTTGAGTTAATTCTGTTTGTAATATTTGCAGGGTGCTCTCAGAAACACACAGAGAAGCTGGGGTCTCTGAGTTAAGGATGTTGTGGCAGCCAAGCATTCATTGTGTTTATGTATGCTACAGTTTTGACAATTCTTTTGTCACTAGACAGTTATTTCCTATGTCTCTTTGACATACCGGACATATTTTGACAGTATACGTCCGTCTTCATCAGAGATGACACAGCTGATGACACAGCTAATAACAGAAGAATTGCAAAGACTCTATCAGCTGCAAAGACCATGGGCTGTAGCACTTCAGCTTAAATAAATACAAATAAAACCACTGTCAAACTTGAGTGTGTAAGGCAGGGGTGCCGAAAGTTAGTCCTCGAGGGCCGGCATCTTGCATGTCTTAGTTCTCTCCCTGGTGGTAGTAACAACCTTTTCAGCATGTCAATGTTCTTCTTAGGCCATCTAACGAGTGATCATTTGATCCAGGTGCGTTAAACCAGGGAGAGAACTAAAACATGCAAGATACTGACTTTGGGCACCACTGGTGTAAGGACTTATTTCCTTTCCGCTCTTTGCAACATGTTTACTCATATCTGAAATATGAGTAGACAAACTTATATTTCCAACACAAGTACCAAACTCACACGTTTAGCGGTTTATTCAGGCTTCATTTTTTCCTCTGATTCTTTTGCTTTAATTCTCTTATCACTGTTTAGAATTTACAAACGCTGCAAGCAAAAGAAGAGGTTCAACAGAATAGCAACAGGCCTTCTCATAAAATTCAAAATCCAAACACATTCAGTACCATTACTCTTTATAGCTAGTCAACTAATAAATGCCACTTTACTGACATATACTGATATTTACTTTATTTTTATTGTCTGCATCTGGTGAAAGCTTTCTCCCTTTTTCTCCACTACTCCTCTTAAGCTCCACCTGAGTTCCTGCAATGGCCGCAGTCAGTGTCCAGACCAGCAGGGGGCAGTGCTGTATTCACCTGTGTTGCTCAGGGTGTCCCTGATCCCCACCTAATTTGGCTTAAGAATGGCAAAGTCTTGATGCCAGGACAAACTGTCAAGCTGACAAATAACAACAGGTAAGGAGACGGTGGCTGATGTCTCATTACTTACGGTTTTATTCAGGTTTTAGTAGTTTTATGGATCTTTTCATTGGATATATACAGTATATATATATATATATATTCAAAATAGTCAAATATTGTTGCTATAGTTCATAATGCACAGTACAGCATTATGTACTATGCTGTACAGAAATAAATGCATGTATGTTGTTTTGCAGTACTTTAGCTCTGACTCGTATAAGCTCAGATGATGAGGCTATCTACCAGTGCATCGCAGAGAATAGTGCTGGTACTAACCAGGCAAGTGCTCGTCTAGCTGTGGCCCAAGCGAAAGATCTGCCTGCTGCCCCCCAAGGCCTCATGGCGAGTGCTTTGTCCATCAACACCCTGCAAATGACATGGAGTCCTCCGCCCATCAGCATCGCTGATAGCATCATCGGATATGTTTTACATATCCGCAAACTGGGCGGTGAGTGCAAACTCAAAATTTGTGAAGCCTGAGTCTAAATAGGAGCATGTTTGCAAATCTGCAACTTTATAATTTTTATTTAGAACCTGATCATATGGAACTGCAGGAGGCCATAAGTAAGGACACTTTTCAGCACGATGTAACCAACCTGCAACCTAGCACAACCTACTCTCTCTACCTGAAAGCCTACTCTTCCTTGGGGGCAAGCCAGCAGTCCAACAGTGTTATTAAAACAACACTTGGCAGTGGTAAGAACAAGGAGCCTTGATGAAGTTATATTGTAAGTCATACTGACGGTACACCTGTAAAAAATGTCTGCTCCATTTACTTAAAAAAAAATTAACTCATCTATTTGCATAATTTATCTATGATAATCGAGAAAGGTTGTTCTTTGTTAAGGTACTTACTTATTTCTTTATATGAGACATAAAATCCAAGTGAAGTGAAGACAATTTGTTAAGTAGATTAAACTTTGCTAAATTAAATTAGTAAGTGTACTATAAAATCTAATTAGTTCACTTCACTTAAAAATTTTTTGCAAAATCATTGCCTCACAAAAAATCATGTTTTTAAAATATAATACTTGATCGAAACAGTTCTGGGCTTCTGCCTGCTTTTTATTTGTTCCTCTGCTCAAACTTTGACGGAAACATAGAAAGCAGTAATACTTTGTTGTTTTCCCGAGACTATGCCATGAAAATAAGCATACAACTCATGGTGCAGTTTAATTGTAAATGCATGATACTGCTCTGAAAGTAGACTGCATAATAGAAGCTTTGGAGTTTACGCTTTCACCTTAAACATCTTAAAACAAATATTTATGACAAATTAAAAAGTGGTTTAATCAGTTCCTGCTGATGGTTGTACAATGCATTGTGGGATACCTTGATGGCCAATCACCACTGTCACATATAAACCTATGTGCTAAAAAAAAAAGCAAGATATGAAAACAAATGAAGTTATGTTGTGCAACCTAAAATAACTTGATAAGTTGTTGTTTGTGTTGCTAATCACACGAAGTTAGATGAGGTCAACTATCTCATCACAAAAGAAAAGTACCACCTACTACCACCACCTTCTATGTGCAACTTCAAATGTCGAACAGAGTTGGAAGTTGTTGCAACTCCATCTGAGATCTTCTTGCAGGTTTTGCATGTTGCACTCCATTTTTGTTGCATACTTCATAATTGATGTACCCAAAAGAAATTACTCGTGGGAGCATATCTGCTTTATCTGCAAAGAGCGTTTCCCTGACCCCACCTACAAAGTGTTTTTTTTTATTATTATTTTAAATCTTGTTAATTTGATTGGCTGTGCTGCAGCTTACACCCACATACACACGGAGTGTGGAAAAACAGAGGGACGGTCTAGGTCTGTCAATGATTAACGAGTGAAATTAATTAATGGGGCCCACTTCAAAAGTAATGTGTTTTAAGCTTTTGGGTAAAATATCAAGTCTTTTCAAGTGAACGGGTTCAAGTCCCAAGTTATTGGTGCCAAAGTTCAAGTCTCTGAACATTTTTTCAAGTCAAGTCTAAAGTTTTAATATTAATGACTCGAGTCTGACTCCAAGTTATGTGACTCAAGTCCCTACCTCTGGTCATCAGAGCATTTGGTTTTTCAACACAGAAATCAGTTGTACAAATGTTCAAAACTTTCTCTTCAGTTTGCAGGTTTGTTTGAGCAGAAATGGAGTAAGATTTGGAGATGTCCTGAACGTTAAGCATTCGGTTTTAGGTAGATAGAGCAGAATATTTTTATCAATGTAAAAACAATGAGGATGGATAAAATGCTGTAAAATTTATTAACTTGAGAGAAGTTTATAAAATGAATATCTTTAATGTTGCTTTAATGTTGAGAGAAATTTTCCTCTATGCCATAATTAGACTATTAAGAAATGATTGTGTTTGTCTGGTGGAAGTAGTTTCTTTTAGAAGTCTGTCCTCTAAGAAAGTATTTGTCAAACATTTTGAATATTCATCAAAATTATTTTTTGATCAGTTATATGCTTTACTACTTTATATGATCTCTTAGATATTCAAAATTGTACAAATAAGCACAAAGGTCTAATCCACACCTCACTTTAAAATTTAATTGTCACCTTTCTTTCAAAAATGATTGAAAATCATTGCCTCAAAAAAATTAAACATGTTTATAGTCCGTCATGTTTAAACATCAAACATGACAGACTATAATGAGGATTAAGTTGTTAATATGCTGGCTCCGGCCAGACAACACCTTCAAATGTATAAGATATGCTCCACTGTTAGCATCCACGTTTACTTCCGCAAACACTAAGCACTTCTTTTTATGGCGGTTAGCAAAACACTGAGAATGCTGACCTTATTTGCCCATTCACACAGGAGATCACATACAAGTCGCATATATTTAGAAGTGTGAATGGCCATGGCAAAAACATCCGATTTGACAAAAAATTGGAATTGGGTCACTTCAGGCTGCATTGTGAACGCAGCCTCAGTCTCTCTGATATGTCAAAGTAAATCATTCCACAATTTTGGGGCAGCAAGTGAGATTTTCAACTAATTAGATTCTTTTTAATACTTTTATCTATTGTCATATAAAAACTGATAGAGAAAGGATCTGTTTGATAAAAAAAAAAAGATAAATATTATAGATAATAATATTCAGTTTCTAAATATGTCTTTTAAGGCTTGTGTTCATTTCAAAATCTGAATATATTTTTACATGCTTTTTCCACTGTTGCAATAAACATGTTATCAAGGGCAATTTGTGATTTCGGTTCTTCTCAAACTTTCAAATGCTGTTCTGTTTACCTCCATTTCACCTTGATCCAGTCCCAACCCCACCCATCTGCTTTACCAAGGTACTTAACTCCACCACTGTGCAAGTCCTCTGGGAGCTACCTGCTAAGCCGGGCAAAGTTGAGGGCTTCAAATTAACATTTCGCAGAATTCCCCTCACTGACTACCATGAGCCAATTAAACTGCCTTTTCATGCCAGTGCTCACACCATATCAAACCTTGGTAAGACTTTGTGACGATATGTATTCATACTTTTTGCGTGTGTGTGTTTAAGGATAGGATCTTGTGCTAATGCATATGTTGCTGCAAAGACAGTATTTTTAAGGAGCAACAGTCAAATTTAAAACTGTCACCCCCTCCTTTTGAGAGCTTGCATGAGGAATGCAGTGTGTACTTTTCATTCCAGTACCAACAGTATTACTGCTTTGTGTGTATAGGACGACTTGCAATCAGAGTTGTACAACGTGTAACTTTTGAAACAGTAGAAATAGCTACAATATTAAGAAGTATTTTGTGAAAGCAGACTTTTGAAATATTCATGTCAGAAAAAAAAGCATCTTGATCTTCTTGAGGATTTCATACTTAAACTATCAGCGGATTTATACATCAGCGTGTCACTTTTTTAGCCCCCACTACACTGTAAATGCCAAATTTTATTTAATTGAAAATAGTAAGTTGACTTACTATGAAAATCAGTTTTCATCTAAATGCTATCAACGCTCACTTTTTAGTAAGTACTTGGAAGTGGTAGTTGACAAGTCTCTCCAACTTACTTTACTTGAGCTGGATTAATTTAGAAAAAGTAAGTTTATAATAATTGTGCTTTTTTTCCAAACTCAATACTGCATACAAGTATAAATGTTTTACTTGATTTTTCTTTTTCTTTTCTGGAGCCATTAATTTACCTCATCTGACTCATGATAACGAGACAATCCTGGCGTTTCCATGAACAGGAGCTCATTCACAATGCAGAACATCAGAACAAGTAGCCTATCCATGTATCATTCTATCTTAAGCTAGGCTATATTAAACTAACATAATGTGTTTTATTTTTTTGTTTGTTTGTTTTTGGGCCATTAACACAATTAATTGTATTTTTTCTACATGCAAAAGTCCCAAGTTGCAGCCCCGGCTCCAGACACGTTTAACAGGTTGGGGCATCGGCTTATTTTGGGGGGGCAAAATGAATCCACCTAGCAATAATAGTATTACTCAAGTAAAAGAAAAAGGTACAGTGCAGTAGAACTACTCTTATAAGTACCTTTTTTCCAAAAAGGTTACTCAAGTGAATGTAACAAGTACTACCCACTTTTGAAGATATACCAGTGGCTTACAGGCTACTTGTTAATAAGCTTAACGTGCTGTTTTGACATTAGCTAGTCATCTTTTAGCTAACATTACCTGCATCCAACAGCATTACTCAACTCAGTCGGTTAGTTTGAGGGCACAACTATGCAAAGTTCTTTGCGTTTTGTTGGTTTGCTGCCATAATTCTAACACACAGCAGCAGCAGGTCTCCTTTGCTTTGTACACACCGACGGGCGGTGTGTACAAAGGTCAGGGACTTAATCAACGCGAGCTTGTGACCCGCGCTTACTGGGAATTCCTCGTTGATGGGAAACAATTGCAATCCCTATCACGAGTGGGGTCCAGTGGGTCAATCATAAATCTGCGAATTACGATCGAATGTGCTGATACGTCATTGCGCCTGTTAAACCTTTTTTTTTTATTTTATTTTATTTCAAACAAATAATCTTAAAATACATAGAGGATCTTTAACACAAAATTAAATATCACAATATTATATTTAAAAAAAGGAATAATCCCAGACATTGACAGTGTTAAGGTTTTGTAATCTTCAAAGTAGAATGAATAAAGTAAAAAAAAAACAAAAGTTAAATAAACATATACATAAATTAGTAAAATGAGCAAAATCCTGTCTTTGCTATGCTTTCTATAGAAAGAATAGACACCTCATGAATCACTCTTGCCTGCTGTCACTGACAAGATATATAATCAACAAGAAATGCACTGTAATAACAGGAAGGTGATCTGTTTGCATATGCATAGCTGAAAACTTACACAACTGAAGAAAAATATGAAAAGGAATGACATGAAAAAGTAAAATAGTAAAATACTGGTAAGAATTACAGAAACCATGGAAACAAATCAAAAATCAGATCATAATAGTGAACACAACAGAAACCAATAAAAGTAGGATATTAACAAAATACTGGCATATTTTTCTAGGATGTGGAATTGATTTAGATGAATTAAAAACACATAAACTCAGAGTAGCATTTTCCCTTTCATTAACAGAATCACTCACTGTTAAGGAACTTCATGTGACCCTCTTTCTTTCAGAACCTAGAGCTGTGTATGAAATTAAACTGGTGGCCTACAATGGAAATGGAGAAAGTGACTCCTCCAAGAGGCTGGTGTCGCTAGCAGGGCAAGGCATGAGTGACCAAATCAATGGTGAGTGTTCAACGTAAGAATACAGCCCCTTTCAATACCATTTTTAACAGATTTATCAATCAAGATATAAAATATAACTGTTCTCTTTTATTTGTAATTGCAAAAGGTGGAAAAAGATTATGTCAGTGCAGGGATGCTGAAGCCTCTCTGGGCAGCGTCGTCATTGGGATTCATATTGGCACGGCCTGCATAATCTTTTGTGTCCTCTTTCTTATATTTGGATACCGTCGCAGGTAGGAGTCAACATGCATGCCATCCTTTCCTCTATTATGTAGCAGCTATTATGCTCTGTATAAATCAAACCCCTAGTTCTTGTAATAACTTGTATATTCAGAATCTGTCATAATGTGTGTTGAAATTGGACCAAATTGCAAGCAGGAATCCAGGAGGTTAATAATGAAAAATTCCAAAAGCAACTTTAAAAAACATGGAGGAACACACAGGAGGCAGGAACATGAGTCAAATGGAAGCAACCAGTGAAGAGAGAAGGCTAAATGGTGAGAGCCTGATTAGTAGAACAATGGATTGGTACTAATTACAAACAAGGTGCAGCTATGAGGAGAAAACAGAAGGCAGGCTAAGGGAGACGGAGAGAGATGGCAAAGAGAAGTAAACAAATTGGGGGGAAAAACGGAGAACATACATCTAAAAGGAATACAGAAAATCTAAACACAGCAGCTCAAAACAAAATAAATACAAAACAACTAAAAAAAAAAAAATTAAAATAAAAAAATAGAACAAAGGTCAATCACAACAGAACAAAAAAAGTAGGAAAGGTAACAGGGAAAAAAAAGCAAAACAATCCAGGGTCCTGACAGAATCAGAATAAGCTTTACTGGTTACGTTTGTGTACACAAACAAGGAATGTTACTTAAATTTATATTAAATATAAATTTGTATTTTTTTTTAAATATGTGGAGCACTGATTCTAGCAGAAAAGCTAGGCACTCTGTTAAGTGATATGCAATGAGAAGAAGTTTTATTCATATAGTACTTTTTCAGCAACAAGGCAGTTCGAAGTGCTTTCAATGAATTAGAAGAAATACAAAAACAACACAAGCACAATAAAAGAAAAACAAACAACTACACTTTAAAATGTTCCAGTGGTTCTGGATTTCTAAATAAATAGCATTTGCTAAGTTTGTTCTAGATTAGTAAAGTATAAAGTAAATGTTGCAGGATTTCCCCCAGAAAACTTAAGCCTGGTGGTTGGGCCACCGAGGTGGTCCACCAGGGTTTTGTATTACCCTGGTGGACCACATTTTTACCACCAGTAAAAATGTAAATTATTACTGGGTAATTACGTTACTGGAAGACATTGCCAACTATGCTTAAACCCACAACTGTAGCATCTTAAAAACAGCAAATAAAAAAAGTACAATTAAAATAAGTATCAATTATTTGCACTTCTGTTAAAGCCAAATTAAATTAAGTTATCAATTAGTGGATCTAAAAACAATGTAATGCTGATCACATTTAGTAGAGCCCCAAGGCATAAATGACCTAAGGTGTTAAATTTAATTTAATGTTTTCAGCATAGATAAATCAAAAGATATTAAATTGTTTAACATTTAAAAGTAAGATTTTAAGGAGCTGGCAAGTTTACTTTGTAAAAGTTCAATCTTTAGATTGTTTTATTACCATAGCTACAATTTTTTGCTGTCAGTTTAATCTTTGAGTTTTAGCTGTTTGTTCACAAATACATCTTAGAAAACTACACTTATAATTGACCTCTTGGCCAATTAAACTAGGTCCCCTCTCCCAGATATCACCAAATCCACGGTGAAATGCTGTTAGTGGCGCTGATGTTCTTAGCAGTAAGAGAGGCCCGTAAATCAAATTCTGCTCAAGGCCTCATACAAGATTGGACCGGCCCTGCATGATGAGCTAGACCAATAGCACTACTCATCTCTGCAGCCGGATGAAGTGGGACAAACGGTAGATTTAATTTATGTGGCCTTAGTAGCTCTTCCATTTTGTGTCTACGGAGTTTTTAATAATCGCCACAAAGACTGCGTTTTTTGCCTGAGCTTCATGGGATGTCTTGTTCTGATCTCCACATGGCCGCGCAGAAACTCTACCTGACTTTAAGTAAGCAGAGCATTTGATATGCATTGTGCCGACACAAAAAATAAAATAAAATAAAATAAAAACAAACCAGCGTGTTGTGTGACAATGAAGCGAACATAAAAGCTCCTCCATGGCCTGAACCACCGGTCCACTAACCGGGAACTCAAACTTTATCTGGGCAGACAGTCGACATGTTGAGACGTAAATGCACATGCCGCACATAATGCTTTGTTCACAAAGAAGTATTCTCACCGCACGCTCAAGGCGGACATCTAAATGAGCACCTGTGAGCATTTAGCGCAGCTCCATGTGAACATTTGTGGTTCACATTGAGTTGTGCGAGCATGAATTCTATAATGAAACATGGATCCTCAAAGGGGGTTAATATAAATGATATAAATATAGGTGAGCTTATATCAGTGATCTGCGCTGAGGTAAACTTTTGATATGAAGCCACAAAAATTTTTTTAATTATAATTGATTTATTTATTTATTTATTTATTTTAGAAAAACAAAAACAAATGACACTTAGCCTAGCTGGGGGGCACGTAAAGCTTGGCACCCCGGCAGGCTTATAATACACTGGGGGAAACCCTGCTGTTGGTTCTCCATGTCTGATTCTTGTTCTGGGTTGCTAAGTACTGCACAATTTATAAACTAACAGGAATTTCTCTAAGTCTTGCTCCTATATTAGTCCTTTAAGCCTGTAAATGTTCTTCAGGTGATTATAAGAATAAGAATAAAATAAACAACTAAACAGGGTGATGAAATGACAACATCAGGAAGGATAGGGCATCAGGACGGACCCAGAGGGGGTTTAGAAACGGTGTTGGAGGAGAGGAGAATGGTTGGTTTGTTCTGTCAAAGTGAAAGGATGAGTTGGTGGAAGGTGTGAATGACTGCCTCTCAAACTCTAACTCTTAGTTTGATTATTCCTGGCCTGCTCCTACAGACCCACTGCTTTAAGGACCCTCTTGGCTGGTGCAGTAATAAAAATAGTTTATTTTTGTTATATGTGCAAAAGATATTGGTCTGCACACATACAGTATGTGCTCACAGAAAGGTCCATGAACGTGTCTCCTTGGGTCTCTGATAAAATCATCTCAGTAAAATTTACTGAGTCAATGAAAGCTTTAGGAAAATACCTGGAGAGGAATGTCTGACAATTAGGAGTTTCTCTGTAGTGAAAGTGAACAAAGACAAGAAACAAAGAGCCGAATAAACACAAAAACAAGCAAAGTGTTAGAGCAGAGGTCTCAAACTTAATTTCTCATGGGCCGATGTCCTGCAACTTTTAGATCACACCTGGCTTTAATACTAGCTCATTAGCTTGCTGAGCTTGACTGATTGCTAGTGAGGCAGTTTCGCCATTTAATTCAAGTGTGTAGGCTGAGGGGCACAAGACTCTGGACCTTGAGGAATGCAGTTTGAGACCACTGTACTAGAGTGAAAATCACTGAGGTTATCATGGCTCCATCTTGTAGAAAGAAAGATATGTGATTATATTATGCAAGTTGTAGTTTTGAAGATTAATTTTATTGTTGAACAACTACAGTGCTCTCGGTCAATCCAAAATGTTAATAACCTCTCAAACATGAATATTTAAGGCCTTTACTAGCTAGCTATGTAGTGGAGTAGTTTGATGCATGTGATGGAGACTTTCCTGTATCACTGCTTGAAGAAAATGTCTTCTAAAAACTGGCTGTCTTTAGAAGACTGCCATCTTCAATCCAGGTTGAAGATGGACTCAAAATCTTTCTTCAACCCGAAAAAGTCCAAACATAGGTGATGGAATAGAAGGCCATTGGCCCCCGCCCCACTTTAGGGAGCTCCCCATCAGCTAGTTCATTTACACAGACATTTACACAGACTGCACACAACTGTGACTGACAATCTGTGACTGGCATCTTTCTCTGCGGGTCATTGACTTTTTCACCAGTCTAAATTAAAAATTTTAAAAATATGTCTATCCATTGCAATTACTAGAACATTTGAAATGTTGTGCACACAGAAACCATCTGAGATATACTTCATATCTGTGGTTCTTTTTATGAGTTTAAACTGTAAAAAGTGGAGCCAGACAAAAATATTGGGTGTCACGTCACTGAGCCAGGTCCAGCCCAAGCCTCCATGGGACCCTAAGCAAAATTTGGTCTTGGGGCCCTCTATCTCTGCTAATAATGTGGACTGACTGAAATCAACAGTTAGAATATTAGATAATTCGCACACCTGCTATAAACGTATTGCATCTCTGATAGTGCTGTTTACATTATATCCTATCCATATATAATATAGGATACATTTATGAGCCAGTGGATTTCTGGGTGCCGATTTCCTTAATTTTGGGGGAGCGTGATCAACCGATACTTACATGTGAAGCCCATCTCATCCGCTGATATTATTTTTGTCAGCAAAGGTTTAAAAATCAGCCTCTCTCCTCTTCTGTTCTGCAGTGAGAGGTTTGACTGACAGACAGTCCCACCAGGTCATGTCTGAACGTTTACAGTTAACAATATTCACCCCACTGTTGCCAGCTCAGCGGCTTTCTTGCTATATTTAGCGACATTTCAGACAAAAAAATTAGTATCGGCCAAAATCAAACTCAGCAGGCCTTTTAAAGATTGGTAACCTGCCGATCTTTAAAACTCGGCAGGTTAGGTTTGAAGATCGGCAGGTTTTCTGGGTTTAGCCAGAAAACTGCAATCGGTTCTGCCCTACACACATATTCATGTCATTCTGTGATTAAATTAATTTCTCTTAAGAGTAACTCCAATAACTACAAATTTAGTTTACAAGAGGGGTGAGTTTTTCTCCCCTGAGAATGTAGACCAGTACCGAGTTGATTCTGAGCCTTCAAATGATTTTAACAGAAATTTCACATACCTTATAAGTTGATGTAAAAATATTATTTGTTTTAGCCACATAAATGATGAGCAGCAAACAACATATTACCAACTACAGCTTAGAACAGCTCATTGATATATTAATGCAGTTGACATGTAGCCTGATGTAAAACTATTTGCTAGACAATGTCAAACATTGAGAAGTTTTAATTATTCTTATCAAACGTTATCAAACACGCCGTTTGATATGAAGCTAAAAAAAACCTCAGAAATATACAGAGCCAAGCAGGAGAATCAACTCATTTCAAGTTAAAACTTAGCTTCACACAAAGATGCTAGCATAAATGTTTGGCTGTTGAACTGAACCATTCAAGGTAGCTATAAAGCCAATTTTCTATTAGGAGCTTCACAAATCTTTTTTATAAACATTACATTACCAAGGCATATTAAAACATACCTTTATCTTGGCTTTTTTCTATTCTTCCTCTTTTCTTTAAGGATAAGTCCTTTTTCGAGACATTGCTTTGCTTACTTATCTTCTACCGGAGCTTTGGACATTTGGATGCGCACCAGCGAAGCGTGCATGACTTACTGCGGCCACCAGGGGCCCCCAAGAGCAATTTCTTTTCTTTTTGTCCATAAAATAAAGATTTCTACATACATCATCAAATATATATTATTGTAAAAACAAATCACTTCATGATGAAATTGTGTGTTTTTGTTATTATAATGACATAGAAGTCGTTACTAAAAGAAAAAAAAAAAAAAATCAGCTCCACTGAGGGTCGTGGGGGTGGTCGTGGGGCCCTAAGCGGCTGCTTAGTTTGCTTATGCCTTGGGCTGGCCCTGCTGGAAACCAAACTATTGTACCAGCTTCACAAGGTGGCATCAAAATTGTTGGGAATCAGAACTTGCATCAATGTTTGTCTTATGTAATTATTAATAATTGTAATTAATAATTTATTATTGATCAAAGTATTAATAAAAAATTACGTTTTTTTAGACTTAGAAAAATCAGCTCCACTGAGGGGACCCTGGGTGGCTAAGTGGCTGCTTAGTTTGCTCATGCCTTGGGCCAGCCCTGGATATGTGTATATTCAATAAGCATTCAAGTTTGTACAGCGTGGAGTTGGGAAATATGCAAAATAAAAAATGTATTTTCAAAGATTGTTTTTAGCAGTAAAAATTTTATGTTCCCACTCCCAGACCACAAAACACACATCCATATTTGCCCTGAACCCCCCTGGATCTGCTTGAAATGGTTTGTTCCTGCTTAGAGCGCTTGACAGTCAGCAGCAGTCAGTAGAAGACAAGAACGACTGTGGCAGTTACTATGCTACTAAGAAAAAGTATAAAATCAGATTTTCAAAAAAAAAAAAAGAGGCAAGAATGTCAATTTATAACACAGAGGTGGGTAGACTGTGTGAGATTATCAACCATTTTGCATAGTTAGATTAGCTACAGGCTAGTGTTTGCCTCCATTTCACTAGCATTTAATAAATTAAGGGAAAAAATTACCAATTAAATCTTTTGTCAGGGGGCCCAAGATTCCTGGCGGTGCCCCTGATTGTGTACACAATGTATTGCTCACTGATATGGACAAGGTTACACTAAGTATAATTTCCTCATTTATGGTTATTTATCCACATTCATTTTATTATTTACAGCTTGTTCTGCAGTAAAGGGACTCAGGTCAACTGGCCCATACCAAGATTCCATGCAGGACAGAACAACATCCCTAAAGGGGGAACTCACTACCCCCAGATGGAGTCTGAAGCTCAGGTGATTTCTTTAAACTTTCAGAGAGAATACATATAGTGTTAAGATTGTCCACATTGCATGTCGAAATATTTATACTGATATTGTCTTTTAAACCAAGGCCCCTAAATAGAAGAAAAAGTTTTAAAAAGCATTACAGTTTACTTGCAGTTGTGAGCCAAGCATAAACAGAAAAAAGCAAGAGTTTGAAGTAATAAAACCATGAACTACACTTTTGTATTTGCTGTTAGTTACAAGAATACCAGAAAGATTTTTGTCAGGTGAAAATAACACAAAACTATAACATCTTTTTAGCACTTTACTTTACATTTGTAACAATTTACACAGTACATTTTTTAAAGAATGGCCCTTCACACAGTAACATGCAGGTTTTTGGCTCTATGTGGTTTAGCTTGTTGTAGAGAGACACAAGAGCAGGATTTTCCCAAATTACCATTCACTAGCAAGGATCACGCTACAAAGATATACATTTAAAGATTTATTGATGAAGGGATGAAGGATATAGAGTTGAAGGATGTAGACATGAGGGATGTAGAGAAAGGTCTGCAACTGGCCTTAGAGTTTCGCTTTATTATGGCTGATTGTTATCAGCCATAACTTTATCAAACTAATGGCTGAAATTTCTAAATGCAGCAGCAACCATTCTCCAAGAAATTTAAATTAAAGACGTGTAATATTTTGAGTTGGGGTTCAATGATGTTGTCATCAGCGCTTAGAATCTTATTTATAGCAATCAGAAATTTCATTAGAATGATTTTGCAGCAAAACTGAATGAAGGCTATTGGTCAGTCAGGTTAAGGCCCCTAACTGGACAGAATACAATTTCTTAAAAAAACAACTGAATTTTGTCACTGTTTTCTCAGCTGATCAACATCATTGCCTAAAATTGTGTGCATAGGCTACAGGTTGCAAATAACCTGTAGCCTAAGCAGGTTATTAGGCTACAGGTTAATAACCTGCTCAATAGCAGGTTATTATTAACCTGCGTTAATAATAACATTAATAATAATGCAGGTTAATCTGAGACAAAGATTAACAGTGTCTCAGTCAATCTGTCTCTGATTAACTGAGACAAATTCATATCTGTCTCAGTTAATCAGATGTGAATCTCTCCATCTGATTAACTGAGACACATCATTCTGATTATATCATTTAAAAAAGAAAAACAATTAAATAGTAAAAATGAATTAGCTACAACAGCAGTTTCAAATAATTTTCAGATCAAATTTCTGTGGAGATTTGAGAACATCTGTAGGAACTCCTTAAGTACTAAGAGCATGAAGGGAAAGGGACAATAACATTTTGGAAATTGATACAGCTTTACAGTTACCCAGCTGAAATGTCATATGATCAGGTGAACTTTTATAGCAAGCAGCCGTAACACATGGAGTTTAGTGTAGTAAAACAGATGTTGCTTGGTCCAGAATACAGAAACATGGCAACAAGACTCCTAGCATGTGAATAGCTTTCATTTTTAGTAAGCTCACTTCATAAAACAGCTCCCTGGTGCAATAAGTAATTGAAAACTGCTCTGTTTGTTTCAGTGCTGTCATTTATTGTTTTTGGTGTTTAACAAAAACTGAATTTAAGGGGCAGACATGTCTGATAGACATGCCATTGTTATAGTTCTTGAATGCAAATGGTTATATGACATGTAAAATTCAGATAATTCCAGTTTATAACACTTTGTACTCTCTTGACTTTTGTGGTGTTGTGTCTCTCTATGTCAGCAGATGGTCCATCCTCCACGTTGCCAAGTTATAATCGAACAGAATCCGACAGGTGTTTCTGGCATGGGAACTGGCTGACATTAGTCAATATTACCACTTCACCCTCATTCATTTTCTCCACTACACTTCTTTCAAGTCCAGTTGAAAATTGGTATATTATCCAAACCCTTCAACTATTTATGTGCTCATTTGTAGACTAGGATATATCCTGGTCATTTATAAGCCTGAAGCCAATCTCTACCCCTACCTCAGACCAAAGCTTATTGCCCTTATTGTTGTGCGGTTGCACATGAGCTTCATTCTCTATTAACTTGCCTGTGTGCTGAGAAATTACTGTTTCTCCTGATAATGACTTATGACAGAATTAATTTTGTATTTACACCAAAGACATGTCACTTTTTCACTAGGAGTCTGCTTCATAACCAAAGTATTCTATTCTACTGATCTTTGGTGAAAAACTGACATGTCACAATGTGTACTACAGTTTAAAACCCCAAACTGAAACCAAATTTTATTATATGACTGAGAAGATATGATGTATGTTGTGACAACTTTCCCTTCTAATCTAAAAGCAAGAAAAACAGTGGCCTCTGGAAACTTTTTGTTGTGAGGTATGACTGATTAGAAAATAGTCTCATTAGTTTAAAAGCCATTTAGTAAAACAAAAAAAATCTCACTAGGAAAGTGTTTCCTGATTTGTTTGACCCCAAAATAGGGTTAAAAGTATTTTAAGATATTGTCCAAAGAAAACAACGTAATTCTGACACAATATGTATCTCAGCAATGCTAAGTCTGTTAGCTATCCTACCAAATAAAGCTAGTAATTGGCATTTCTTTTTAACCAATGCCAGTTATGTGCCATGCCAGTCACTGACCTATCCTGTCCAGAGAGGATGAATACCATGGGAACCATATTGTGTCTGTTGGAGTGCTTCCCAAAAAAGCGAAAAGCCTTGTTGCACCAGATGCTCACCTTTGCAACCTCTTGGATGCTAAATATTTACTTTAACTTGCCTTACTCTTTTTCTGCAAAAGGCATCAGAAACTGTTCCATGTCTTGGAAAACATGGATTACCAATAATGCTCTGAGATACTTTGGAAACAACAATAGTTTTCCATTAATGTTTATATCTGGCAAATTATTTTTCCTGACATCACACAACCTACTCCAAACTTCAGAGACAGAGTGTGTACCTCAAGAAGTTTTAAGGTGAAATCTACCAGAATGCATGAACAAAGACTGTCACCAGGAAAGCCTTTCCAAAAGGAGCTATGAAAAGTTGAATTGTATCCAAAGATGTAAACATTAGATTAGTTTTCTACTTGTGTCTATGAATTCTCCAATATATACAGTATATATACATTTTGTTTTCAGTTTTAGGTTGTTTATGTTTGATTGGTGTCACATAATGTCCATATGATTGCTTTAACAGAAACTAAACCAAAAGATCTCTGATTTTGATTTATCTACATTTTATTTCTAATGGAATATTTTCAAAACAGTTTTAAAGTTAGTCCAGTTATCAGACATGAAACTGTTTTCTTGATTCAAACATTTAACTTTTTTAAAAGTGACTAGATGTTAAGATATTACATATTTCTAAAAACCTACTTTATAGCACACAAAGGAAAAAATATGCTTAAAGTTGTTGAATTATTGCCAAATATTTGTCTGTGGTAAAGAAACATGCAACCAAAAAAGTTTTTTATTCATTCAGAGCCTTTAGTTTGACACATTCGCCTAACCAAAGCACAGAACAATGCATACATGAATGAGTCAAACAGATACCTCTGAAGGGCAACAAAATTGTAGAAGGAGGTGTTTCAAAGAACAGAGGTAGTTGGTAAGTTCAGCAGTTTCCCAAGAAATAAATTCCTCTATCTATCTATCTGTCTGTCTGTCTGTCTACACTCCAGATTTTTACATGCAAGAAAATAAAGAGATACAAACAGATTTTCTTCTCACTGTGTGAATTTAAATCTTACCAAAACTCTTTTGTTTTAGGTTGCTTAGAATTACCCAAATTATTTATATTTCCTAAATGCCAGAAAACTCTATAAAAGTAATTTTTTTTAAGTTTTTCTTTTTTCTTTTTTTTTTTTTACTTTCCTTGAATTCAAAAGTTTATATACATTTGGTCTATAAATATTTTTAAAATGTCTTTTAAAATGTATGACTTGGGTCAAACCTTTTGGGCTTCCTTTTACAAACTTCTGTACCACCTGTTCAAACAATTATGTAAGAATAACAGATTCTTATTGAACAACCATCATACCACTCAGAAAAGAGACTGATTCTCCTTCCTGAATCAATCTCAAAAAGGATTGTTCATCTTTTGAAGTAAATACAACTTATCCTGGATACTGACCAAATGTTTGTAAACCTTTTAATTAAAGAAAATTACAAAAATCTCTAAAAAGGTGTTTTTACTACGTTTTTTGGCATTGGTAAAAATAAATAAAAAAAATTGGTATTTATAACTGCAAGAGAGATTTGGTCAAATTTAACTTCAGTTAGTGAAAAAAATGTGTATGTTTTATTCTGCATATGTAAATATCTAGTTTTAACTATCTATCTACTTTTGCTTACGAGCTGCCTTTATTGCTTTAGAAAACTTAATGTTCAGTATCTCAAATGAACCGTACTCTAAGGACTCAGCCATAGGGCCTTAATAAAACCCAAAGACCATCTTGCCTTTTATATCTGTCTGAGGTTAAGCATTAAATTAAAGGCCTTTCATCTGTTCACTTTTGAATAACCATTAAACCAATGTGAAACCAAAAAGTGAATTTATGTAATATGAAGAAGTGTAGCTTTTAAACTAGTGGTTAATATGAAAACATGTTGCTTGTTTATGAAATGATTCTTTTCCATGTCACTTCATTTTGGTTGATCCTTCTGTTTCCTTAGTTGTGCACAGAATATCTTTGCACAGATGTTTTCTTTCAATGATTTGTGACTTTCAGATTTATTCTTGGAATTCTAAATGTTTTATTGTAAATTTGCTTTAATAAGACTGGTAGTATTACATTACCTTTTTTAAGTTAAATTCACATTTTTGTTTGTAAAGAACCAGAAAGGGGAAGAAAAAGAGTAACATATCTTAAAAAGTTAAATTGTAGAAAAGTAGAAAGTGGCAGGTGGTGTTAGTAGGAAATAAAGCTTTAATTCTCCTGCTGCATGTTTTCGAACACTTACTCATGTAAGTTTTGTTCATTTAAGCTTTAAAATTGTAAATTAGTTCAGCCCAAATTCTTTAGTGGCATATGACACAAAAGAATTTGAAAAATTACAAATGCAGTTTTAATTCAGACCGATTTCAATTTTTAGTAATATGCAAAACTTTGACAACTGCTAAATTACCGTAAGCTTGAAGACAGAGCTAAGTCGTTGTCAGATTTGGACATTTCTTTAACTTTTAATTTGATCATTATGTTTCTCTTTGAATAGATACTTCCGGTAGCATATTTTTATATAGAATTTAACTTAAAACACTGCATCCTAGAATATTGATGATCATACTTTAATTTACAATAAGAACTGGTTCATTCATTCTGTACATTCAATTAACAGACAAATATATAAAATCTCCACATGGATTGTCTTGAAAATATCCAATTGTATACAAACTCTGTAATTATTCAAGATCTCAATTTTCATTTATGTTAAACATTTTGCATATACATATTACATATTCATAAGAGTGTAGACTCTCAAAGACCTTGCCATTTTTCATTTTTGTTTATACAGTTTATACATTTGTACACAGTATGTGCATTTAAAGAACCCTTATGACACAATGACTGTATTTTTCTTGTTTTTGTCTTCTTTTTTTCCCCCGCAATGGTCAAGTTTTAGCTCTTTAAAAGTGATTTTGGTGCATAAATATTTTCAAGTAATTAAAAAAATAAGTAAAAAACCTACTGAAGTCCCAGAACTTATTGTAAAAATAAAAAGACAATATTTAATTTAATACATCTAAACATTGCTTTATGCAATAACATATTTACAGCTAAGATGTTGCTGAGTCTCTATTTCATATTTAGCTTTAAATATGAAATAGATAAATAAAATAAATTCAGAACCTAGGCCCAAAAGTACCCATAAGCACTGAATTAAAAATAAATGGATCATAAAACATGAAAATATTGCTGAATAAAACTCAATGCGGCAACATTTTCTCCAATGTTTGCTTTTAAGAGCTCATTGTTTTTAAATATCCCCTTTTTGAGTTTACACAGAAGCTGTTAAAAGTGGCAGGTTTATTGTTTTGAGTTTTATTGTAGGATTTTAAAAGAAGAAATAGACCCACGTAGTTTTGGTCAAGAGGTGGCAGAAAGTGACGTTCAAACATTTAATTCCTTCCATACTTGTTGGTCTATGTATGAAAAAACATGCTGTATTTGGATGTCTGCTTTATCTTTTGATTTTGTTCTGTGGAACAAAATCCAACATGCCTAAAACCAAATAAAGATATTTAGATTCATTAATATGTGTTTTTGATTTATTTGTTTGTTAAAGAATGTAAATGATTACCTCAACCAGGGGAAAAGTGGCCCTCAGTCTTAAGGTTAAATGTTGAGAAGATTTTTTATTTTATTTTTCTGAATAAGACGTTCCTAAATATTCTCATGGTTTGTCATTGGTGTGTCAATATGACTGACATACCCAAGTTAAGGAGGTTGGCACACTCTGCTCCCTTCTCTGAGAGATCTACTGACAGGAACAAAATGTATGTTGATAGCTTGAGGTCACTACACTGTACAGGTAGCTTCTGTGACATTCTCATTAAATCTTAAAGGAACAGTATTATGTGTTTTCCAGGCACATATAGGGCCATTTTATACCACAATCAAGTGACTATGTTACCTTCACTTGCTATAAAAATGCTGTGTGTAAAACATCTTTTTATACTAAGATAAAAAGATGTTATCTTAGTATAAAAAGATAATATACTGGCATGTACATGTACATGCATGGCAAGTACATGCAAAAACAACTAGTAGCTCCTTTTCTATCTGAGCGTGCCGTGTCTGTATCTGTCAGAACACGTGATGCAAAAGCGATGGGTTTGCCATTTTACATGCAGGCAGCTAGTAGACCAAAACAGGATCCATTGCATGTTAAAGTGACAGGCTCAGCAACATTGTAATAAGCAAGACCAGGTGGTCTTGGATGGTCAGGGATGATTTGAGACAGTCGAAAGCTGTTTGATGTTGGGGAAACCAGCATCATGCAGTGTCCCTGTGGGTCAATTTCCTCTGGGGGGCTGCAATATCACTGAAGCTGGGGATGTACTTGGCAAGTTAATTTTCCATGCCAAGGAAACTTTGCAGTGACGTGATATCAGTAGGGACGGACATATTGGTGATGGCAGCGGTCGAGGGCGTCCGGACTGAAAAGAATATAAGTCTTCGTCTTGGCAGGGAGACAGGGAAAAAAAGCCTGTGAGAGAAAGGTTCACAATCCCTTCTGACATCATGTACAAGCTTGCTCTATGGTAGCACTGTAAAAAAAAAAAAAAAAGAAAGACAGACAAGAGAAGAGATTTCACTTAAAAGGAGTCTTTAGTGATAAGAACCATAGCTAACAGCTTGCACACACCAAGTATATCAGAAAGGGACATTACATCCATACGACATATGACAACAACAGTAGAACAAAAATAATCATGTTTCAAATGACCTACAGCAGCTCTTCAGGACAGGCCATAGTTCTAGATTTGGATGCAGACGTTTCCACTGATCCTCTTCCTCTACATGTGCACCAGGGGTGTCATCATGGAAAAATAATATACAGTATAATTATAAGATAATTTATATTGCTATTTTCAACCTGTGGTTTGTACTATAAAGTAGCTATTTTTCATTTAGCTTAACCAATTCTAATTATTTTTTCTTCAAAATCGCTGAATTTTCGCATTTTCCCATTCAAATGCTTCGAAGCGAAGCCGGTGAGGCAGCAGCGAGCTGAGCCTCACCTGGGATTGCCCAACCTCTTACTAACTGCACTGGCGCCATTCTATGAGAGCATGCTCCTCCTGTCTGTACGTCGCGAATAAAATGGCAAAAAAACATTTACTGTATGAACTGATTTTCCATAATTTAGCTTATATAATATAATGTACAGTGTTTCTTGTCACCAACTGGATGTGTTACGTGTTTCGTGTTCTGAGGAGCGATCATAAACGGTAGAGAACAGATTCCAGGTGAGGCAGGCAGTTTTTTTGCCTCATGGCAGGGGGAGCTCATGATCCCAGACATTGTGACTCCACAACTGCAGAGTAAGAGACAGTAACAGAGAGCTAGCCATACAGTAAAGTCAAGTGCAGCGATATGTTTACAGTTTTCTTCTCCTGTAGTTTATGGTTTTCTTCTTCACAGTAATCATTTATTAAAAATTGCAAATTAAACATTAAGCCTAAAACCATACTACTGCTAAGCTTATAAGCTTATTAAAAATTTCAAAATAAAAGCCTTGACATTTTTCACATCAGGTAATTGCTCTTTTGTGCTTTATGCGACTGGTTTAACCAAACCACTGTTACACATTGGATTAATGTGGCCATTTAAAATGAAGCTTACTGAAAATTTCAAATTAAAAGCCCCAACATTCCTCTCAGGTTAGTGCACCGCCATAGGCGGTGCAATAATATTAGCCTTTATTATCTTTTCTCTCAGGTTAGCATTAATATTAGCACAAACATTAGCAGTGTACTGCCCCCACTAGTGTGTAGCAGTGTCTAGCAGTGCATTAGCCTTTTACTTAAAAAACGGCTTTTACCTATTATTCTTACTTATTAGCCATGATTAGTATACTGAATGGAGTAAGTCAATGACAGACAACATGCTATTGATACCCCACATGCTACTGACAACATTCAGGCTAACAGTAGCATTCTGGCTAATTTTAGCTTATGCACTAATTTTAACATGCTGAATGGTGCAAGTCCATGTTAGTCAACATTCTTGTGATTCTCCAAATGCTATTTTGTAATTTTTAGCTAAGCTTAGCATTGATGCTAATTTTTAGCATCAGAACCCTGGGTTCCGACCGACGGGCACACTTTGGCAGGCTTAAATTTCTTCAGGAATTTTTTAGTTTTATGTTAAAATGCATGATAAAGATCCCTCGGGTGCTTTCTGCAGCGCTCATGGCTTTATAATGATTGGATTTTCCTAAGTAATGACATTACTAAAACCACGTCTTCTGAGTTGTGACAATAATGTTTGATCTGACTTCAATCTTTTGTACTTTAATACGCAAAAAACAAAAAAATCGGGTGGTTTAATAAAATATTATTTTCCGACTTTAAACTAAGAGAAAATAAATTTAGCTTCGCCTAATCCAGGATACTCTTCAAGTAGTTGTATTGTAACATATTATAAAGAGTCCTGAAAGATCCTGAAAGCACACCTAAAATCAAAAACACAGTTTTCAGCTCCTGTCGAAGTAACGCCGCTCTTCGTCCACACACTAACAACAGGAGTCCCCCTCACCAATCAAATTTCTCTCCTCTCCACCGCGGAAATTACTGACCAATCAAATATCCGCCTGAGTCTGCTTTAGAAACGAACAGCCACTTGTTTGTTTGCCTGGTTTTCATGAGTAACTGTCTGACCAATGAGCGTTCCTACTGTTTGCAACGAAGGGATGAGAGTCTGTCGAGGCCCAATCAGCGGGTCAGTGCTGCCTGCCGGTGCCGGGGACTGGTGGTGAGAATCCGCTGCAACGCGTCAGGGGGACCGGACCGTGAACCCGGAGACGGTACACAACGAGGCGAAACGACACACAGGTGAGTCCGAGGACTTGCGCAAGGCCTGGCTTTGGGCTGAGATGTTTTAAAATCTCGACGGTGGAGTTCGATTTGCAGTAGAACGGCTAATTAGTTGCTGTGTCGGTTTTCTGCCGGTGGATTTGCTGATATGCTATCAGACAATAGAGTGCATTGGCAATGCTATTTATTGATGCAGGCTGACATTTTCAGCTCCGCCGCCTTGAACTGTGAATTTACCTTTAAAGGTATCGAGTCATAAGAAAATGGGTATTGTTGTCTTGACGGCTTTGGTGTTGTGTGTTTGTTTTTCTAATAGCATTGTCAACAGAGATTTTATGACGTTGTGATGGAAGCGGTTTTTTTTTTTGGAAAGCCTCCAGTTCTTTTCATTGTTTGATCCAGAGTCTCAAGGGGTTAACCGAAGACTGGAGAAAGAGCTGTGCTCATCTAAAAAGCCTACTTAACACTGCCGTTTAAAAGCGCACAGTAACGAATCGAGATGTTTTACATGGTTCATCCAGCAGTACTGCAGGGAGAGGCGGTTTTATACGCGTCAGGAGGAGGCCCCGAGTCCTGATGGCCCTCGGCAATTAGGAAGAAAAAATTCTAAATGCATCAGCCATTTACGTGGAGACTCAACTAGCTCCATATGCACCTAAATGGCTGCCTGGCGCCTGACGGCATAACCAGCATTTTACAGTAGGGACAAAGCATTACTGAGACCGAGCGAACGTTTGCATCCTAATCGGCGGTTCAAGAGCAGTAGGTGAATTCCGAAGTAAAATCCATTTTTGATGCTTTCTGTTATTATTCTGCTACTCATAGTGGCTCATTTAGTGTAGAGATTGTGTTGTCCTGCTGCTCTGCTCCACTGGATTTGCATGCATGTGTCTAAAGCAATTTGAATGTCAGGGTTTGTATCACTGATTTTTCTGGTATGACCCATTGTTGATATGCAGCTTATAAAAGATATGTTTCTACAAAGGTTATCCGTTTGACCAAACTACAGACTTACACTTATTATGTAGATGTATTTTGCATGCTTACTATATTTTCATGAGAAATCTGATCTTGATCAAAGCTGCTAAATGTCAAATACTACATCTCATCATTTTAAACATGTACATTTTCATATTTTCTGAAGTGTGGAATCTGATCTCGCTGGGTTTTTTTTTTAAGGTTTCCTGTCACCTCTTTAGGACAATATGCCACTAGCGCTTGTCATCAGAAGTAATCACAAACCCTAATTTGGTGTTGACCATGGTATGTACAGTCAGGTCCCTGTATGACCCCCCCCCACCCTCCCCTTCCGGGAGTAATGGTGGGTCTGTATGAATGAACTGGTGGAAGAGCATGAATGAAGCGTGCTCTTTGTGTTTGAATTTTTGCCTTGTGGACTTTTCATACCATCTTTATTCTCCTTTCTTGAAAACAGCTATTTTAAATGGCATATTCACTCCTAAGTTTTGACTATTTGATACAGGTGATTGAAAAGGTTTTACACACAGAAATTGACCTTAATCAAACTTATTCAGATGGATGTAAACACTCAGACAAAATATTGTAATACAACAAGCTCTGTTGCTCTATTGCTATTGTTTCTACATCGTCGGCCATGTTTATTTACTTTAAATTCATGTATGATGTGGTGGGGTTTTACAGAATTTTGTGTCTGGAATCAGAATGCTTGTGAGTGAAATCAGTTCATGTGTCGTGTGTTGCTCCTGCTATGTGGCTGGACACCACACAAGATACGATCGAACCTGTTGTACTTAAGATTTAATCAAACTCCTCCTAGGGATTTTGATCGATTGGGTTCAAACTTGGTCAGTTTGTTCATAAGGAATGGCTGAATCAAAGTTATCAAAACGGTGAGTTTTCTTGCATGCTGAAGGTGAATGGCCAGGCCTCAAAGTTTCACATTTTGCCATGAAACACGAAATTGTCTCCTACACATAAACTCATGGTGACACCAAACCTTTGGTGATTGATCACCATCAGGTTCCCTACAATACCCAATGGGCAAATGATGACATCATTTGATCCTAGGTATAACTGTTCGATCGGGTTAGTTCCTGCCGTGTGGTGTCCAACAATGGACACAAAATAAAGGCTACAAGTCCAGTGAACTAATTTTAAAACCAGGCATTAGTCAATGCTTTACTACACTCTACCTGCAATGCATGTGGCTAGAGTCAGTCTTGACTGAATGAAAATCATTATAACCTATTTACGTCACGTTGACGAAGAACAGCTGAAACGTTATGGGGTTTATCAACTGCGGTAGCAATTTCACTCCAACTCCTCCCCTTGTAGTTTCTATATTCTTTGCATGTTGAATAAACATTAATGTTGTTTCCACTATTATGGGGTTGCTCTGTGTCAGCTGTTTGGGATTTCCCTCTGTAATTTCCCCTCAGAAAGCAAGGAGGAGAATCCTGGCTTTCTGATTGGCTACCTGTCACATTCAACGGGCTGCGTTAACCTCCCAGTCGGGGAAAACCCCTGATTTGGATCTGAGCAGCAACGATGATCCACCACACAATCTTAGAAAGACCAATGTTCTAAGATTGTCGTAACGGAAAAAATAGGAGCAAAAAATCATGTAGTGTGAACTATTGCATCAGGTAGTTGGATATGCCTATCTTCTCTATTTAAATTTAATGATTACTGAAGGGCAACATAGTATCAGACTTCATAATCTGCACTCTTTTGGTTGAATGCAGTATTTATTTCCACTTTGGCTTTAAGCCAAAGTGGATTGGTTGTTTTTTTTCCCCAAGTACATTTTTTGTTAATGGAGACTGAGAATCCATTTTATTTTTGTTTTTGGTTGTTTTGTTTATCAGCTCCAGTGTTAAGTGTTCTTTTGAAAATAAAGTGTATCTATCTTTGGCAAGAAATTGCATGCATTATTACGTCATTTCCATTATATCAATGTAAAAAGGTCTTCAAACAATATTATCGTTTATTGCAATAATTTTTGAGACAATTAATCGTTCAGCAAAATTTGTTATCGTGACAGGCCTATGAATAATACAGAAATCTGGAGTAGTACATGGCTAAAACACAGTGACGTGCAGTGAGGTTCATGGCTGCTGAGGCACTGACTTAATCAAATTCATAAGACCCCCTGCATGTTATTGTTTACATACGGAAATTTTGCGCATCCAGACAATATTGAAGGGCAAAAAGACTATACTTTCACATGCCATCCATGGCAGCATGGCTATGCTGTGCTGCCACGAATAATTCTGTTAACTTAACGAAACTTGGAAATATAGATATTATTAATTTAGTGCTATGCTGCACAGCAAAGGGAAACCCATTGAAGTACCATTCAAAAGCACCTTTTTCTCGCTGTCTGTATCTGCCAAGCTACACGTAGCTTCACTTATTTACTGTAGGGCTAGCTTGCTGTTACTGTCTCTTACTCTGCAGTTGTGGAGTCACAATGTCTGGGATCATGAGCGCCCTCTGCCATGAGGCAAGAGTACTGCCTGCCTCACCTTGAATCTGTTCTCTGCCATTTCTGATCGCTCCTCAGCACATGAAACACGTCACACACACAGTTGGTGACAACAAACACTGTACATTATATAGATAAGCTAAAGTATGGAAAATCAGTTTAGATATTAAATGTTTTTTTGCCATTTTATTGGCGATGTACAGACAAGAGGAGCATGCTCTCATAGAATGGCAGCCAGTGCTTAACGAGAGGTTGCGCAATCCCAGGTGAAGCTTAGCTCGCTGCTGCCTCACCAGCTGCACTTCTGAGCATTTGAATGGAAAATGCGAAAATTTAGCAATTTTGAAGAAAAAATAATCAAAATTGGTGAAGCTAAATGAAAAATAAGTACTTTACAGTACAAAACACAGGATGAAAATAGCAATATAAATTATCATTATATTTTTCTTTCATGATAACAGGTGAAGCTCTGCCTCACCTGCCTACCCTGACCACACGTCACTGCTAAAAAACAAACTTCGGCTCCGTTTTTTTCCGCTCTATACTTCACGCTGTCAAGGTTGCTAGGCAACATGAGTTGCACTGAATTGGAGGCTAGACAGCTGGCTGAAGGCTAGACCTGTCCGAAATCGAAGACCGAAGAAGGACCTGGTCTATGCATGTCCTTCAAATATAGGCGTAACTTTCTGAAGGGCTGGTGTGGACATGTCCCCAACAACTTTGGACAGATGGGGACTGTCCCCACCAATATTTCCCCCCTTTTTTCCTTTGCATACAGTAACTTGGCAGTAGTTGCAAGCTGTATTCAAAGCATTAACAGCCAGGTAATGCTTTTTAAAATTTCTTTGTAAAACGTAAATGGCAAGTCCGCTCAGTGATCTAGTGACTTGCTATGTGCAGCAGTGCGCCACATGCGCTGTTGCTCTACATTGAGTCAGGAATATAGGTGGATGGGAAAATGACACAATCAAGCAAAGAATCTCAAAAAGGGATGCAATGTTTTGATATTAATTGTCAATACTACGACAGCAAGATAAGGTCCAAGGGAATCGCATTTCACAGGTCAGGGTACGTGTTTAAGTTAGCTAATCAACCACTAAAAGTGGTCAGAGAACCACTTCCTAATGATCCAAAATAAAAATTCAAAACATAAGTCTTCATCCGACAGAATGTTCTGTTTGGTGTTTTTACGTACTTTTTTGTGTGGGAAATGTTTTTGAGGTTTTTTGTGTTAATTCCTGCTGCACTTGAACTAATCTTTGCTCTGTGCTCTGGGGGCTGTTGTTTATTGGTTGCCATGGCAACGAGTCTGCTTGCGACCTTAAGCTGACAGACTGAGGAAAAATATAATATAACCACCCGTTTTTCTACATTTTCCCATGGTCAAATTGCATCATTTGTTCGTAGAACTTGGCAATATTTACAGCAATCATCAAATAGGATGAAATATTTCATACAGCATATAGGAGCCAAAGCTTGTTAAATTTTAAACCATGGCTCCGACAGCGACAGTTAAGTAAAATTTAATTATTGGCCAATATAAAAGAGAAATTCGCCTTGTTCTCTCTTGTATTACAGAACTGACAGAAACCAAACTACAGATTTATATGAAGAGAGAATATATATTTTTACATATCCAAACATCAACATCTCAGCTTTATAGAATCCAGTAACATCGATGGTAACTCTACTCACAGACTGCCCCAACCGGACCCTAAAAAGGTTTTCCGTCTTTAATATATAAAAGACACATCATATCTTATCTGCTATAATCTGTAATTCAGCAGGGCAAGGGTTTTGCCAACCAACTGAGGGACAGCTGTGGAATCAGAATCACATAATTGAAAAATACAAAGTTTGCACTGACAAGGATTCATTTGGTTTACACAGAAGTTACTTATTATTTTGAAATGTTTAACACAGTGGTTCTGAGACCTGAGTCGGTCTCAGGGGTTTGGCGGAGCCTCTGCCGCGGAGGCAAAGACACACTTGTGTAAAGTCGTGATGACACGCCCCGCTTGGCCATCACTTGCTGCAGAGGATCATGTTAGATTGCTCGGCCAATCAGTGCTGCAGGGAATTTAGTGCACGCATATCACGCACGTATCAGCGGCTGCCGTAGTTGTACGTCGCGTGGTTTCTTTCTTAATATTTTAATCCATACTAAATATGTCGAGCAAAAAAATAAGAAAATGAACAGACTTTGCTCTGAAGATGCAATTGCCAAGCTGAAGCCACGCCTCTCTGAACTGGTCTCCCAAAGACAAACAGCAGAAGTGACACTGATTTGCAGGTGTCATTTGTGCAATACTTTATTCTGGCCCCAAAAAAGTATTTTGTGGATTCAAAATGACAAAAAACAAATTAAATTTAAAAAAATTAAGAAAATTTTTTTTATTCAGTGAAAAAAATCCAAATTTATTTTTAATTAGTAAAATAATAAAAAAATATTTTTGGGGGCTGAAATTCTTTAATGGGGCCAAAATATTTTTGGGGGGCCAGAATAAAGTAATACTGTAACTTGCTGTTAGTTCATGGTTTTGTTCTTTGAGCAAGGTGATGTTCATGCATTGCTCATTTTGTGCACCAGCAAAAAAACATATACATATGTCTTGAATTTGGGAAAAAAAAAAAAGTATCACTAAAGAAGGGTTCGGTGAATGCGCATATGAAACTGATAGGTTCGGTACCTCATAAAAGGTTAAGAACCACTGGGTTAACATTTTGGTTGTTACAGAACCTCATGTTGTTGATGTTTTTAACATTTGATAAAATCAGACAATAAAAGTGAACTATGTGATAATTCTTCACAAAAAATATTACTGAATTGTGAAACTGTTTTCATCTGTAGGCAAGCACTGAGCAAATACAGGCTGATTTCATAAATTAGAATATCACTGAAAAGTTCCTTTGTCAGTAATCACCAAGTGAAAGACATTATATAGATTAATTAAATTACTTCCGTTTTAGCATATTTATATTTGGTAGTATGTTTAATACCTGCTAGAAGGTAATTTTTTGAAGGTACTATTAATAAGACAACCTGATCAGGACATGTATCACCCACCTCCTCATCCCCACCAACTTGCAACACAAAGTTACGCCCTTGCCTTCGAAGGAGGCACACCCTGAATTTGGACACGCTGAGATGTATCAAACCCTACAGCAGTGTTTCTCAATTATTTTCTGTCATGCCCACCCTGCGGGATCATAATTTTGAGAAGTACTGCCCTACAGGAAGTCCTCGCCAATCCTTCGCCACAAAAGAGGAAGTGACAATAACTCCCTTTTGGAAGGTTGAGTTTTAGCCAAACTTTTAAGACATGCTACTGGACTCTTACTGCACTGGATTGAAGGCTATTTGGAGTATTTGCCAAATGCGCCCCCTACTGGACAAGTAAGAGAATGGTGTGAGAGCGCCAACGATGGTGACCGAGTGGCGATGCCGCAGGTGCCCCGGTCGCCATGAGGCAGGAGCAGCGCTAATCTGTGAGAGCTGTATGAGGCTGCTTGCAGCTATAATTGAAGTTCTGCCTGTCTTGAAAAAAAATGCTTTCATGAAATCTTAAGAAGGGGAACCAATAAAGACACAAACCTTGAAATAGGATGTCTAGAACAAGATAACCACTTCACTGGGTTAATGTTGAACGTTAGTATTTTGGGGAGCTGATGTGAGAGACATCAAATTTATTAGTCACATATGACGTACACATATGGCTGTTGCCATTTGTGTATTACTGTTCACAGGTGCCCCACACAATTTGTTTTATTAAAATAAGTTAATTTTTTATTGCAGTTTGTTTTTCATGTTTATCTCCTTCCTCAATCCACAGTAACGATATTTCCAAGGTGTCATTGAGTGCCGCTGTTTATACACGTTGCTTGGACGTTCCTTTTTGCGTGGAAGTGCACTGCTCTGTTTTGTGGAGGAGCAATAGGCACTGAGTGTGAGACAAGCTGAGTTTTTTTGTGTGTTAAGTGGGGAAGATAAATGAAGCTGTTTTTACACAGACAATTCCAGATGTCATCAGTGCCGGATCCCAGCAGCACTTAGAATTTATTCTTTTTTTTTTAATGTTCCCATGTAGTATACATGGGACTACAGTATTTATGCCATCTATTATCCCGCAGATTTTCTTTGATCACTTCATTAGCAGTAAGAACATTTTCAAGTGTTTCTAAAAATAACCAAACTGTGATGCTGTGAATCAATAGTGTATTGAACAGATTGCTGCAAAAATGTACTTTTTTTGGTAGGCAAACTTGCAGATTTGTCTATTTTCATAAAATGTGATGACTTGATTTTTGTTTGTGTCAGTGGCAGGGCATGAAGTATTTAGGCTTTTTTGTATACTTGTACCTTTGCCATATGTGCACCAGGACTACAGCTGCTACTGGTAGAACAATAAGGTCTGCTATCAAATAAAGACCCATTTAAAAAAAATGCAGATATCTATGCAGCGTTACTGTTGGATGATTTTCTGTGTGCTCTCTCATTATGCACTTATTAAACAACTTGAGTAAAATATGTGGAACTCTGTGGGAGCAGCAGATGGGTACCAATCCAAGCAGAACGTACCTTTGGTGATCACTGAGTAAAAAACTTGCACATTGGAGGAGCACGTTTTGGCAATCAGGGTTTCCTCCAGAAAACTTGCTAAGCCTGGAAGTCGGGACGCTGAGGCATGCACCGGGGGTGCAACAGTGGTCCACTGGCGGTCAAGAGAACAATCTTCATAGATTGTTTTGTTACCATATCTACAATATGATGCTCTGAGTTTAATCTTAGAGGTTGAGCTCATTTTGTTCACAAATACAAATTAGTAAACTGCAGTTATAACTGGGCTGCACAGTGGCGCAGTTGGTAGCACTGTTGTCTTGTAGCAAGAAGGTCCTGGGTTTGAATGTTCTCCCTGTGCATGCGTGGGTTCTGTCCGGGTACTCCGGCATCCTCCCACAGTCCAAAAAGTGTTAGGTTAATTGGTCTCTCTAAACTCTCCCTAGGTGTGAATGTATGGTTGTTTATCCTGTCTGTCTCTGTGTTGCCCTGCAACAGACTGGCAACCTGTCCAGGGTGACTCCGCCTGTCGCCCGAAACTTTCGATAGACACCAGCACCCCTCCCGACCCCACTAGGGACATTGGATGGATGGATAAATAGAAATACATATTTAATCCTTCTTAAACTTTTAGCAAAATATTTACACAAAATTACTTTATTTCCTTTAGCTACAAATTCAGTCTATCTGGTTTCACAACTCGTCTCCCAAACCTGGTTCTAGGAGTAGGTGAGAGTTCAGGAAGACTCTGCTGTGGAGGTTCTTCAGAACTCAGTTGAACTTGTTCTGCAGCAACATCACCTTCTGGTACTTCTGGATCTGCCTTGGTCTTTAATTCACACACCGTGTCCTGGAGTAAGTTTGCTGAAAACTCTTGCTCTGTGGTGTGATTCATATCTCTCTGCATCTTTTATCCTTCTCTCCTTTTCTTTTTGAGTTACGATCTTACTGTTTGGAAGAAATGGCTTCAGCAAAGATGGAAGTGTTTTCACCGTTGTGCGAAGTCTTCTTCCCATAAGGAGCTCTGCTGGACTGTATCCATTCCAAAGTGGTGTTGCTCTATTGGCGAGTAAGGCAAGATATGGATCAGCTGGTTTCTTCAAAAAGTTCTTTATTGTTTTAACAGCATTTTCAGCTTCCCCGTTACTTTGTGGATATTTTGGGCTACTTGTAATATGGTGAAATCATTGTAACTTTGCAAATGTAATATAAGCAGCACAGGATAACTGAGGATCATTATCTGTGATCATTACTTCTGGAATACCTTGACGTGCAAACACAGATTTCAGGTGAAGAATCACATTGCAAATCCATCCATCCATCCATCCATCCACTTTCTAACACCCTTGTCCCTAGTGGGATCGGGAGGGTTGCTGGTGCCTATCTCCAGCTAATGTTCCGGGTGAGAGGCAGGGTCACCCTGGACAGGTCGCCAGTCTGTCGCAGGGCAACACAGAAACAGACAGGACAAACAACCATGCACACACTTACACCTAACGTGAATTTAGAGAGACCAATTAACCTGACAGTCATGACTTTGGACTGTGGGAGGAAGCCAGAGTGCCCAGAGAGAACCCACGCATGCACAGGGAGACATGCAAACTCCGTGCAGAAAGACCCTGGGCCGGGAATCGAACCCAGGACCTTCTTGCTGCAAGGCTTAATCCACAACCAGAATATAATTTTTCCCTTGCAAAGTAAACGGATCAGCCCCAAGTTTTTGTCATGGTCTGTTTGGATACTGTGATGGCATCAGTAGCTCAGTGTGATTTTCTTTCTCTCTGTTGCAGGTGTGGCATTTTAGAACCACGTCCTTTAGCTGCTGGCTCAGTGACTGCCATGCTTGTTCTCAACATTTCACCACTTCCTGATGTCCTTCATGTAAACTCATGAGCATGATTCCTCATAATTGAAGGAATAACAAGTCTTTCTCCCTTTAACAAAAGACCATCATTCACTGTAAGAAATGCCTTTTCAGCCCAATACAGTCTGAGTTCTGGTGCACTGTTGTAGAGTGTGCCTACACACTACAACATTGTTCCTCAGCTGACAACACACAGCTGCATCACACGTGCACATATGCTGGCCCTTTTCAGCTCTTCTCTCAGCTCTTCAAGGTAATCCGTGCTTGCAGGTAAGTTTTGTATCACACTATACACATAAATATTATTTTCAGTTTCTGTTAAGTTTTCTGTCATGGGGGTACGTGACAGTGTGTCAGCTGTCCACAGATGCTTCCCTGGCACATATGAGATGGAATAGGAATATCTTGTGAGTCATATTCTAAAGCGCTGAATACGTGGTCGTAGAGCATCTAAGATCTGGGAACTCAACAGACTCAGAAGAGGTTTATGATCAGTCTCCATTTGGAAATGTTTGCCAATGAGAAAATTACTGAACCTTTCACATACCCAGGTAAGACTTAAAGCTTCTTTTTCCACTTGTGTGTATCTCTGCTCAGTCTGTGTTGGAGATCGTGACACGTATACAACAGGTCTCCATTCCTGACCCCATTTTTGAAGCAGCACACTCGGGGGGGAGTGTGCTGCAGTTTCAGCTGAAGCATCTGCTGAAACTTTGCATTTCCAGTTAGTGTCGTACATGGCTAACACTGGTGGAGAACAAAGCATCTCTTTCAGTTCTGTGAAATGCTGTGGCCTGATCAACTCCCCATATCCAACAGTTTTTCTTTGACAAGAGATCCCTCAAAGGCTTGTCTCGCTCTGCTAACTGTGGAATAAACTTCCCCAGATTTCTTTGTACATGGCATATGGCAGAACTGTAACATCAGCACCAGTGTCAATCCTGAATGAGATGTTTCTGTTTATTTCAACATCCACCCTCCAAGGTTCATCTCCATTTGTAATGCTGCCTAAGAACAAAGAATCGTCATCTTTTTCAACAGCATGCACAGTCTTGAAAGTTCTTCTACACACTCTTCAATAGTGTTCCTTTTTTCTACATAAATTACATTTTTCCCCGTTGAGTGGACGATAACGTTTGAGATGGGATGGAGAACTGCCTCACTTATAACACTGAGAAATCTTCCCTTTATTATTTGTAGTAGTGTGCAACTTGGGTTGATCCCTCTTAGTATGCTGCTTTTGTACACCCTGTCAACAGATTTTCCATTTTCTATATTTGATCAGACAGGATTGCTGCCGTTTCTCCTCTTCACTTTGTCTTGCCAAATTAATGGCCTTTTCCAGTGTCAAATCTGGGTTGAGCTGCATACGTTCAGATAATCTTTTATCCTGCATTCCCACCACCAATCTGACACAAATCAATTTATCATGTAGTGTGCCATAACTGCAATGTTCTGCTAGTGCATACAGTGAAGTAACAAAGGCATCTACAGTTTCATGCTCCTCTTGTTTGCGTATGTTAAACCTGGCTCGCTCATAAATTACATTTTTCTTGACAACGAAGAAAGCTTGGAAACCATCACGAACTCCTTGGTACATGTTTCTTTTCCCATCTGGTAACGCTAGTCCCAGCAGAACATCATCTGCCTCATTTTCCATGCAATAAATGAGCGTGTTGACCTGGAGTTCTCCTCAGAACTAGAGTTCAGGTTACTTGTCACACGAAACCGTTCAAATCGTCGTATCCACTTGGCCCACTCCTGCGGCATTGTGAAGTTGAAAGACTCTGATGGCTGGATGCTGAACGTTGCACATGGACCAGCAGAAGCGACTCTCTGCGTTGTCATCAGCTATGTCTCCGGTAGCCCAATAGAGTTGCAGCCTCACGATGACTTGCAGCAATTCTTACACCATGTTGTATTATTGAAAAGAGTGTGCTGAGTCAAACTTTATCATCGTGATTAGTTTATTCAGGATCAACAAACTTCCAGCATAGGCATCATCATAACAACCAGCATCACCAGTACTACCTGAGCCCGACACTCCTTTATGATGTCATCACAGGTGGCCATTTGTAGTTTTTAACCATACTTAACATTAACACCACAACAGACCAATTAGTTTTTTTAGGAGTTTGTGTGGAGAGACCTTTGATGTATGTTGACATGAAGTCCTTAGGGCAATTATTCTGCTCTTTGTCTTCAACTACACATTCACCTACCCAAAAATAGGTGTCCTATTCTAAACATTGTCCTTTTCTCTTATCAGTACCAATTACCTTAACTTAAACTCCCCATACCTCAGGCAACAACAGAACAGGAATTGATTAGTGCTATGGCTTAAAATAGATGACTGGTTGTCATAGCGACATTCACAATGATCTGTTGTCTAATGTAATAATAAAGCTGCGACTCTCACTTTACCCATTTTGTGGAAAGTGTGTATTGCCTTATAAACTGGCAATTTAAAACAAGTAAATGTATGTTAGTCTAGACCTAACTCATGTTTTATCTTGGCTGACAACAAAACCTGTTAGTTAACTCATGTTATGGTCATTCAAAAGAGGGGCTTTGAAATGTCCTACGAAAATTCAAACATTTTCCAATCTTCCTTCTTTGCACAGATTTGTGCAAATAAAATTCACCTTCTTAAAGAGGGATGAGGGGAGAAAATTTAGTAAAATTGTTTTAGCCTTCTGTCATGTTGTGTTGTTCTCTCATCAAAAACGAAAAGCTTTGATTCTTTCATGCATGTTTGAGAAACAGTGTAATAAAATGTTTATAACTTTATGTAAATCTCAAAGTGCTACAGAATTACAATAAAAATCTATGTAAAAACAAAAACATATTAATCATAAGATCTTAGGAACAAGAAGTTCTTTTTTTTTACTTTTTATTTTCAATAACTTTCTTATACAAACATATACACATGTCCACCTTTATTACATCTCACATTTCGCATCTTATTAATCTATCGATAGAGGAAAAAAGCGAACAAATAATTTGCCTCAGATAAACATTAGCCCCATTAAGAGAAGCCAATGTTCATTAACAACATTCATGAATATATAAATCCACGGTAATTACAGTGAAAGGGACAACAGTAAACATAATCAAAATAGACTAAAGTAATAAAAGCACATAATAATAATAATAATTAATAATACAAAATAAACTCAAAAGGTATGCACGCAAGTAAATAGAGGTGTCAAGGTTACAATATGAATTTAGTTATAGGTTTCCACTTATATTCAAACGTCTCCTTTTTAAGTTGTAGTTTTGATGTTTTTTTCTTCGTAATGTAGACCTTTTTAATTCTATCTCTCCACTGTGTAATACTGGAAGGTTGTGGTCTCTTTTTTTTTTTTTTTATCGCCCCGCAAGGGGTCTTTTTGTGGGCTCTAGTGTCCCTTTTTCAAAGTAGGCTGACAGGAGAGGGGGGAAGACATGCGGTAAGCGTCGTCGGGTCCAGGAGTCGAACCCGCGACAGCCGTGTCGAGGCCACTTTGCCTCTGAATGTGGGTCACGCTAACCCCTCCGCCACCACAGCACGCCCCGGAAGGTTGTGGTCTTAACCAAGCATATGCAATACACTTCTTCGCAATCTGAAGCAAGACTCTAATCAAGTATTTATTGTCTTTGTCGATCATATCCGAGGAAATTATCCCTAAAATATACAGGTGGGTCCAAATCTAAATAAATGCCTAAAATACTTTTTATATCTGCACATTTTTTCAAAACTCAGCCACCTTCGGACAATCCCAAAATATGAGTAAAGTCCCCCAACTTTCCACAATTTCTCCAACAAAGCTGAAATGTCTTACCACATGGTCAGATCTAAATGTGCCTTCCCAATCCTCATCTGCTGTTATTATATTAGTCTCCAATTCCCACTTCTCCTTAATCTCCTTATTGTTAACGTTGGATTCAAATTGTAGGCTTTTGTATAGTTTTGAGATCAGGCCTTTTTTTGGTTTACTTTTGCTAATACATTTTGATAATAGAATTTCTTCACTCTTGGTCATATCTGTTGAAATTAGTGCCATTCACTATGATTCTGGAGATAATGTCTACATTGCAGATATCTATAAAAAGGTTTTTTGTAGATTAAATTCCCGTTGAATTTATTAAAAGATTTCTAGATCTGGATTCCTAGCTATTTTTGATATTGTCAGGTAAATTGAATTTCTTCTGTAATCTTGGCCAAATATTGTTCCTAAATCCAGTAATTTTGAATCCTGAGGGGGTTGGGGGTTGCTGTCCTTTGGTTTATTCACCAGTGAGCGGTGTGCTCTTTCAATGCACAAGTCCATCCCATCTGGGATTTGATAAATTGTGCTATGAAGCCAATGGTGATGGTTCTTTTTTCAGAGCCTCAGGAATGCCATTAATTTGTATATTGTTGCACCTCATCCTCAACTCTAAGTTGCTCCATTTCTCTGAAAGTTTGTTTCCCGGAGTAGAAATGTCGCAGCCCACTCCATCTGTGTCATCTTATCTTCAGTATTTTCCAATCCTTCCCCCATGTGAGCTACTTTCTGTTCCAGGGACATTGTCCTGTCCAGGAGCTCCTTAATACTCGTTTCGAGCCTTGCCAGTGCTCTCTTGTTGTCTCCTACCGCTTCCGTGTGCTCTTTTCGTAGACCCGTTGTTCGTAAAGTATGGCCGAGTCCCGTTCTTCGTTCGGCGGCTCCAAGTGTTCCACTTCATGGCTTTGTACTGCCGCCATGCCAGTACTCCTTCCTCTTGTGCCTTTCTCTTCCGTACTCTTTCCTTTTTTAACCATATTTTCCATGGGCTTTTATATCACTTTAAGAGCTGATTTTCCTTATGTTGTTTTTACCTTATTTTAATGCTAGTTTTGTTCTTGTTCTTCAGAGCAGCTCTTTCTCCTGCCTTTTACAGCATGGCGCCACCCCAGAAGTCCTCAGCTATTTTTTGAAAGACTTCATGGTCTGCAGTGCCCTCAGGTGGTTTTTAAACTCATTCCACAAGGAGCAACCTATCTCCCATTGATGTCAACTTTGTTTGAGGAGTATGGAGACGAAAAGAGCCAACTACCTCCTCTGGTGGCAGCCTTTCAGGGTGCCTAAATGCTTGCTCATACAAAGCATCACCGATTTCCACAAAGCTCCTTCTTGGAGTTGCAGCCCACATCACAGCTTCTGCTCGTCATATTTGTCCTCCCCCACTCCTTCTCCACACAGCACTTCCAGTCTAGCAGCAATTATTAGCAAACACCTGGTGAAACTGTGAGTCTGCTGAGCTCATCACCCAAACTACTTCTCAGTCAGAAGAGCAGTTTCTCATGTGTGTGCAGGTAAAGTAAGATAAACAGCAACTCCCTGTCTCACACACATATTCACACTCAATGGAAGAACAGACATTTGGAAAGATGGCTATGGTTGATAAACAATCAAGTGTCCCTTTTTTTTATCGTAACCATCCTACTACTGACATGGGTATCTCTTCTCCTGATTGGACAATATAATATGAACAAATGAAACTAGCTTTTACTACATTTAAGTGGCCCCTGAGAATAGTCGTGTGTTTGTTTTTACATTGAAAAGGAGGGGAAAAGATGAAAGTTTGAAAAATTGGGCGAGGGTAGGGAAGGGTTTCTTTGCGGTAGTGTATAGCAGGAGCAGAAACAAAGTTTTGAAAAAAAAATGTTGGAAAGCTGTCAATCAGTTAGTTTAGTTCAGAAGGCTGTAACGTTTGTAGACTCTTTCACCACACATTCCTCCAAATTTTATGTGAAGTTTCACTTTGGTTTATTTTTCATGAGGGAAAGAGAGGGCAAAAAGGAGACGAAAAAAATACTTTGACTCATTCAACGTAAAGGTGGTGTGTGTTTTTCTTCTAGCAGTTGGAGGCCAGGTCTCCTCTGCATGTTTTGTGCATGTTTATTTGGGAAAAGGAGCACTGGGAATAATGCGGAACCCCCAGCCCCAAAATGTCAAAACCGAATTGTTTAATTTATAAGTGGTCAGTGCAGAGGTCACGCTACACATCTTGTAGCGTGACCTTGTAGCGTTGTCTGTCATTTTGACTGACGGGGTCAAAAATTCAGTCATAACCCATTTTTACCCATCAATTTTTTTAAATTGATAATTACGCATTTAATTGCATTTAATTGTCATTTGGTTTAATACTCAACAAGCTGAACAGATTATCTACATTTTGTGATCACACACCAAGCAGATGAATACATATAACTTTTTCTCTGCAGTGACAAAGTTTTGAAAAAAGGAAGTGATCTCCAGGTGAAGTGATCAGAAGTTGGCAAGAGTCTCTGTCACCTGAGTCCAAAACAATTCTTTTCAGCAGAAGAATCCAGCTGCAGTGGGGCAGCTGCATCACACACTGTCCATAGTTAATCACTCTTCAACATGACGCTGTCTACTCCCAGATAGCAAGATGAATGGTTTGGTGTCCAGATCAGAGATGATATTCTGAGGAAATGTTTCTTTTATTGATTCATTTAAGTAAACTCCACAATGTAACTTATTCTCTGTGCATAAAGTTAAAAATGTCTGCACGGCAGCACCAAATGGTCAGGTCTGTGAAATCTGTTAAAAAGATGGATGGCCATCAGATTTTTCCATCACCGTTTGAAAAAGACCCTGTGAGACAGAAATATTATGGTGAATACAACTAAAGTGGTAGTGTAGGTCTGTGTAACTTTTGTTCACTTATTTTTAGATGATAATAAGAAATTAAAAAAATTAAACAACTTAATCATTTTCACATGAGATTCAAAGAATACAATATAAATGTTTTTGGTATTTTCAATGTAATCATCACATCAAAAATCAAACATTTATGAAATATCCCTAAACCTCATTTGATTTTGTTATTTGTTTTTTAACATTTGGGGCAATCTTCTTTTCCCAGTGACAGAAGCACACAACAAGGTGGGGATCCCACAGCGTGCACAGCATTGATGACTTAGCTATTTCAGATGGCTGAAATATTAGGTTCCCAAAATGCAACATAGATAGTTGTGTATGATGTGAAGAATGAACTACCCAAGGCATGAGATTATTGCTTAATCTTTGTCCCATAGGGTAACAAAATAGACAAGCGGTGAACATCAGGCTGAAATGGTCCAGCAAGTCCAGAGTCCTCTCTTCTCTGGTGGTACAACTCGCATACTGGGTGAAGGCCGACCGGTTTCAGCGCAATCAGCTGATCCCTGGTGAAAACAACGTGGCCAAAGTTTATGCTCAGCAGAGTAAAAAAAAAGTATCTGAACACCAATGAAAAAGATTACTCTCAGTCAACATTGTTTAAGATTATCTTTGCACTTTACTATAAGCTTATTAATGTTGTCAAATAATCAATTAAAAAAAATTTTTTAAAGTAAAAAGACGAGAGGAGTAATAGCATCGTGTAGTGCGCATACACGATGGTGTATAATTTGTTAGACACCAAGTCATCCCTTCACATACAAGATTGTTATATTATAATAGTCTCTCAGGGCCTCCTCTGCTTCAGGACTCTGTCTTCTGATAGAGTGAGTGGAGACACCCTGCCTTTGGACCATGTGGGTGTACTGGGGCTGACTTGCCCAGTGAGGGAAGGGCAACAGCCCTGTATGCACCTTTTACATTAGTATACAGTAAATCACTTGTCTTGTTTCTCCTGGTGGGACAATTGACAACCTGGTGAAAAGAAGCCATGGAATCCAGGGTGTGACATGATTTAAAAATAAATATATAAATGAATCACAGGGAGAAAATACATATCCTCTCTGACCATTTGGTTCATTATCACCACCTTGTGGTTGTGTTTTAATTAAGGAACGCATTACTACCATATTGTGTGGGAGGGAAAAAATGCTGCTTGGCAAAGTGGTTCATTGTTTCACTTTGCTATTCAGTGACTATTTGGACTTTTAAAACTCAATGCACATTTTTATTTTGTAGTTTTGAGCAGCTGCTGTTTCATATATTTTGTTTGTATCATGCATCAATCTGCTTTGTCTCTTTTCACTTGAACAAACCTTAAGAGGATGTCACTTTTGAGGAGGAACAACAAAGTTTTTGTCAAAATAGACCTGCACAACTAGACCTGAATGCAATATCACTATTGCAAAAGACTGCTTCGATTATTTGGCAGACTATAATGATTCATGTGTCTGTACATGTTGACATTTTGTTTGGTCAGTTAGTTGAACACTAACTACCCCTAATGTCAAAACGTGATGTTTCATTTTAGTGGTGAGATGCCAAAGCTCACTGTGTGGGTGGAGGGGAGGGACACTGTGCAGTTAAATATTTTAGTCATATTGTCCATCTCCTTGTTAAAAACTGAAGTGTGATGACTGCCAGACCAACAAAGAGTAGTTTTGGACCCTTTTGTCTTAAATCTGTGACTGAAGGCATGGTTAGTTTGTCTAGTCTGACTTTGTTAATGCTTTTATTTTTCTCTCTCTTTTTTTTTTTTTTAACCTCATAGGATGGAGCGGATGTCTGATGATACACTGAGGCTCAACCTGTTAAAGCGAGGCCTGGAGTCATCCAGTGAGAGGGAGGAGGCTCTGTCAAAGCGCCTAAAAATGGAGGGTCACGAGGCCATGGAGCGCCTGAAGATGCTTGCCCTTCTCAAACGCAAGGACTTAGCTGATCTGGCTGCCCTAGAGGTCCCAGGGACGCTTGGAGATGGAAAAGGCCCCAGTGCCAGCTCCATCCACCACCAGAATCTAATGGGTGCGGCATATGAGGAGAAGCTGAATGGAAGTTTAAGGCTTGGCAGCCACAGTGTTCATGCCGGTCAAAGTAAGAATGGAAAGGAAAACATTATGGATGAACCAGTGGATATGAGTGCTGGAAGAAGATGGTGAGTCAAGTATTTATTTCCTAAAAGATTATAGCGAATAAAGTAATCTGGTTTTCTAAATAGGGTCACACCTTTAATTTAACTAGTATGTTTAGTTTTTTTCCCGCACTACTTCATAGCACAGATGTATAATATTTTGTGGGTGTAGTCCACAAAATATTATACATTAGCTCAGCTATACACCACTACCCGTATTGTAGGGTACAGGTAGTGGTACAATATACCACTACCTGTATTTCTAAGGTAATCGTGAGTAAAGTAGTGGATGTGGTTTAGAGTTTATATTTGTGGCCCGAACTGAACCACAAATATTGATTTGATACTTGGGGGAGAATCGGGTTCAGATTTCTGTGGCGTGTTTAATAAGTCTGTATTGCATATTTTCTCAGCATGCAGCAGAGAGAAAGGCAAACTAGAATGCACAATATAAAGTTTTGTTGGCTCCAGCATACTTTGTCTGAAGCCAAATAATCGATCCACAGTCACATAGTTTCAGACAATTGGTTTTTGCACACAACTTTCATACAATAGCACAGACCAGCTGTGGGATACTTCTCCTGCTTCAGTGTTTGTCATGCTCCTCCCAGTGGGGTTCCCCCTTCGTCCCTGCATCCTCTGTTTTGCGTTTCTAAACTCACGGAGACACCCACACGGAGATAGGCTTCTCCTTTCACAACAACGTTTCAATTTCCATCGAGGAGTTAACCATTTGACAGTCTTACTTTTATGGTATTTAGTGAAGAATTGTACAAATGAATATAATTTCCCATTGTGTTACTTCGTTCCTCAAAAGTATTCATGTCTCCTGTAAAGTTAAAGACTACAAAATTAAGATGATTGCTTTGATTTATGTTACAGTTTACTATACTGAAAGTTTAAAATTGCCAATAAAAAAACAAAAAACATTGAGAGTAATATGTTGGTGCATCTCAATCTGTGGTAGACTTTGGCAATGTCAGTTTGCATCTAGCTGAGATCAAGCAACTATCTTAAAAGATAGAAGCTGTTCTTTTACAAGAGAATTGAACAGTGTTCAGAACCCAAATGAACAAATAAACCTTGACTGCCATCCTGTTGATTGTTTCCTAATTGGATTTCCTAAAAATCCAGCAACTGCTTAGATGCTGTGTAACCCAAACAATATGGGTCCCTTCATATCACTTCCTAGTGTCCTACTCTGAACGTGGTTCTTTGATTTTATGAAATCAATTTCAAGAACTGAATGAACTCGTTGCCCAAGATATCTTTCTCTTAGCCTTGTTTAACAAACACAAATATTGTTTTATAATTTACTTTTCAGCTTTTATAATGCACTATATTGCCAAAAGTATTTGCTCATCTGCCTTGACTCACATATGGGTTTAATCCCTAATCAATATGACGTTGGTCCACCCTTTACAGCTAGAACAGCTTCAACTCTTCTGGGAAGGCTGTCCACAAGGTTTAGGAGTGTATATGGGGATATTTGACCATTCTTCCAGAAGTGGATTTGTGAGGTCACATCGTGATGTTGGACAAGAAGGCCTGGCTCTCAGTCTCCACTCTAATTCATCCCAAAGGTGTTCTATTAGGTTGAGGTCAGGACTCTGTGCAGGCCAGTCAAGTTCATTGACCCCAGACTCTGCCATCCATGTCTTTATGGACCTTGCTTTGTGCTCTGGTGCTCAGTTATGTTGGAAGAGAAAGGGGTCAGCTCCAAACTGAGCTGACCCCTCTTCACCATGGAAATGATTGGAACACCTGATTCCGATAATTTGGATGAGTTGGCAAATACTGTATGAAAACCGATATGTTTTAATTATGTATTGAGAGAAATGCGGCGTGATCTTTATAAGAAATGAAATCACAGCTATTCAACCCTGTTTGAATATCTTTAATCTCTATGATTTACGTGTTTTGGTTTAGTAAAATGCATCAAGTACTTTTTTTCTCCATTGATGTCAAAGTTGCAGAGAAGAAAAATCACAATTTTATCTTACCATGTTTTATCTTCCTAATTGTCTGAATATTCAGATTTTCTAGTAACAATCATAGTGGTTGTCTCAAACCAGTTCCTTTAACAAGCTTTTCCACTAGCCGCCTCTAACCAGTTTGGTCCGGTTCGTCCCTGACCAGATTCATTTTTCATTAGCAAATTCAGCATGACTCTGCAATTCTCAGATTTTCATACCTATTCAGGGGTAGTATTAGCTGGACCGAGTCAGGTGTGCCACCAAAGCGATTTGATTAACAGCTGACGGCATTGATTGGACAGGCTTGTTATTACTTAACAGCAAACTTCAAAGCAGTATTATGGTTTACCTGTGGACCGAGAGCTGCTCAGTACAAAGAAGCAATTTTGAGTTTAATAAGGAGCAGTGATAGGAACACATGCATTTAAGTTTTACGGTGGAATGACCGTGACATAGCAGCGCTGCCAGCAGCATGTTGAAGAACTGGCAGCAATAAAGAAGACGAAAAGGGTGCAGCTGTGGTCAGTCTTCTGACTTGGCTACAGTTTTGCATTGACAGTTTGAAACTCTGGAACTACATAATATTAACTTGGTGTGATTTTTATTTTGTATTTAAAAAAAAATAAAGTTCAAGCATGTCTACTGGTTTACATCTTTTTACATTACATCTAATACATCTAATTGATTTGTCTTGTATTGATCTCAGTCTTTAGATGTTTTAACTTTTTGTTTTTGTTCTTTTTTTAGCGAGGTTGATCGTGACAGACAAACTCCTTCTCCAGATGTCATCATACTTTCAGACAACGAGGCGTCCAGTCCCAGGACAACACCTCGACCCGAAGAGCGCATGCACCAGGCTAACTTGGAGATTTTTAAGGTTCATTTAGAACAGCTCCCACTTCTTCTTTGTACACCATGATTCAATATTACCTCTGTCTTAATGTGGCTATGACAAATATTTAGCATACCTTTGGAGATTCATTTTAACAGACAGTGAAAAAACTATCTCTGAAACAGAATTTAAATTAGTTTTTAAAATTCAGTTTTCGAAATTTAGAGTTTCATATTTCATATGGTTGGCGGCTTTGAATTTACTATTTGTATTTTACTATTTTGACTCAATTTTTTGATGATGGGTTTTTCAATTTAGGTACCACCTGGATGTATTGATTCTTTTAGAGCAAACAGCCATGCAAAAAAAATGGAAAGCCAAGTTGAAATGAGCACACCTGGTATGTAGTAGCACTGGTTTGCAGTGGACTCTCTGTGAATGAAGATAATCAGGAAACTGAATACTTTCCTGATTGTAAGTATTCAATTAGGAAAGTATGATTCTTGATAGTGGGGTACCAAACGTAATGTAGAGTTTGTGCTCTCGTTGTGTAACACTGGGGCCAGGAGCTTTCCACCACTTTCACATGCTTAGGGGAAACGTTGTGTCGTCAAAATAGTGCTAAATATCAAAGTGGAGAGCAGGAATGTGCAATATATACGGTATATGGTAGAAACGTATACTGTATATGTTTCTACTGTATACGTAGGCCAAAGTGCTATAAAGAAGTTCGGCCTACGGTAGAGAGTCTACCAGCTACTTGCAGTAATGCTTGTTTATGACGCAATATCAAAATAGAGCAAGCGGAAAGTAGCGTGGCTGAAAGCACAAAGGAAGAGCTCGCTAAAAAGGCAGGTGCAAAAACTTAACTTATCTGGACTTAATTCAAGTTTATCTTCCTGTGGTCTTAGTGCGATGCTCAGGAGGAGCACAGCAGATGTCACAGTTGTACAGCGGAAAAGCAAGGGGTAAAAGCGCATGTGGGATCGGTGCGAATCCCTCCATGGGATAACGTTCGCTGAGTCCAATGAACCCCGCTTCTAACCCTCCCACTGTCTTAGTGCAATGCTCAGGAGGAGCATAGCAGGTTTCACTGTTGGACATTGTGGAAGCGCCATGGGGTGTGACAGTCTGACAGTCTTTCTAGACTTGACAGAAAAAAGCGCAGATGTGATGACCCCACCAGACCATGCACAGAGTAAAACACTCAGATCAGGAGCAGAAAATTGTAATCTGCAAAGTGTGTGGAAGAGAGGACATACAATCAATTTGTTTTACCACCTTAACACGAAGCATATGCTTGAATATCAGAAATGCAGCTGACTACAAGTTCCAGTAACTACACTGAGAAGACAAAGCAGGATTTGACGCAGACAACATTATATTAAAGTTATTGTGTTTTTAGCAAGAGATATATTTTTCATTTATTTTTTAACTTTGATTTAACCAGGTAGTCACCATTGAGATTATGCTCCTGCCTATCATTGCCAGGTCTCCCTTAAAATTAGTATTTTAAGGGAGACCTGGCAATCAACATAAAGCAAAATGGTTTTATGTTGCTGTTGCTTAAAACCGAATGTTGCATGCGAACAGCATCCACAAAAACTAGTGTTAAACAAGTTTTTATGCATACAAATATATACATTCCACTCAATTAGTATATGATTTTTTTTATATTGTAAGTTATATATAAATTTTATTGTGATGTATATTGTTACTGCTATCCATCACAATATATGTGATTTGAATTTTATGCCGCATCACACATGCCTAGTGGGGATGTCAACACAAAGTTCACTTGATGTACATCACGAAACATAGCCTTATTCATTATATCATCATCACTAATGTTTATTTAGAGCAGTGTTTCTCAATTCCGGTCCTCAGGCCCCCCTGCCCTGCATGTTTCAGGTGGTCCCCTTTTGCCACACACCTGGATTGAATCTGTGGGTGATTAACAGGCTTCTGCAGTACTTGATGACTGCAGAAGAGGTCATGCAATCATTTGGATCAGCTGTTCTGAAACAGAGACACATGTAAAACCTGCATAGCAGGGGGGCTTGAGGACTGTAATTGAGAAGCACTGATTTAGAGAAACATGAACAACCCCTACTATAGAATATTTTTTTACTTCTAGAAGTTTTAGTATGACAATCAGTATTTATTTAGTTACCGATAATCACTTTATTATTGATGGTAAAATCAAATTTAAAAGAGCCATGGTAAAAAAAATTATTTTAAAAATTGGTTTCATTGAAGTCTGAAATGTAATGAGAGGTTTCTTCTGTAATTCCATAATCCATAGTTTCCTGATGAGAAACTATGGATTATGTTTTTTATTATGTATTTATTTGTGTTTATGTATTATTTTTGACTGAGCTTATCGTGCTTTTCTGCAGAAGGAAGTAGCTATAACATACATATTGATGGCTACACCAGTTGGTCTTTACTAATTTCCTTGAAATTTGGTTATTTCCAAAATAATAAAACATATTTTTAGTTTCTTTATCTGCAAACCACTGGTCATATAATTCCCAAAAATGAATCTTTTTACAGCTTTTATTCACAAGAATAACTCCAAAAATAAGATTATGTGAGGATAGTGACAGCTGTCAATACAATTTTATTAGTGGGTATCAATTGAAATTTCAACATTTAACTGAAACACTTTAGATTCAGTAGCAACCTCTAATTGATGCATTCTGTCATGTGATTACTGAACAAAAAGAATGAACTCAATGCACATTTTAGTGGTGGAATACATACAAAGGCCTGTCACAATAACATATTTTGTTGGACTATTAATTGTCCCAGAAATTATTGTGATAAACGATAATATTGTCATTTTGAGACCATTGTTAACTAATAGCATAAAAATTGTCTGACAATGCATATACACCTTTCTCAGGGGTTAATAAACAAATTTCAAAAGAACATTTAGCACTGGACCTTTTAATTATAAAACATTGGGAAGGGATTTTGGGGGGGTTGAATTAGGCACTGTTCACTGAAGGTTATCCTGCAATAGTCAGCCCCGCCCACTCCTCACTACGTCCCAGGGCTGCCTACTGACCAGTTCTCTGTCTAACAGGTCCGGAAAATCTCTGAGACCTGGGTATTACCCTAAAAGTACTCTATAAGAGATAATCTATTTAAACTGGTGGCGAAAGTGATTCGTCTAGCTCTAACTACCTCCAATCCAGAAGTTATGACCCTTTACAGTTAAGAAACAATCAGCTGAGTAGCCCTCACAGCTGCATAATTCCAATAACCACTTCTGTTAACGGTAGCCCACTTTCTAAATCATAACTTGCACTTGGAACCGGCTAGATTATGTTTAGTGACTTAGATGTAAGTCCCAGGGTCATTATTTATTCTCACCAAAGGAAATTATGAAGCCTCCTATTTACTGGAATCATGTACATTAGTTTTACCTTAATTAAAAGAACTGAACAAAGATTAAATGACTCTATTAATTCCAATGTCCACCAACCTCATTAGAATTTTATAGTATAAATTTATTAAGCAAGCTTAAGCAAGGATATGCGACATACAAATCAATAATCAATCGTATATAATTCAAAAACAGAGTAATAAAATTTACATGTACAATCCTACTACCCTGTCTCCTTTCCCTAACTTTAAGTCGCACGTTCTGAAATGGAATTTCAATGAGCAGATTCAACTCATACCCAGACGATGGTGGATCTTTTGGCAACAGGAATTTCTAGCATCCTTGGTTGAGGTCTTTGCCTTGTGTGGAAAAATCATCCTTAGAAAGGAAACAAAGCAGAACGGGTCCGAATCCTTTTGCAAAACCCAGTTCCTCATCCCTGAGGGACCTTTGTCCTTCCTCCAAGTCTTGTTGCAGAGTTGAAATTGCTGGGTTGAGACGAGACCGACGGTCGAATGAAGAACTAGAGATGGGGCGATGGGACCCAGTCCTTTCTTGGCGGTGTGAAGTCCGAGCTCCCCCGTAGTTCTGAAGTGCGGTCCGTAGCTCAATCTGCTCCTGCAGGTTGTCTCTTCTTCTGCGCCGCCGGACTGGGAACGGTCGGTTCCTCTTTGCAGCCCGTTTTTATACACTTCTCCACCATGTATGTGTATGGGGAGCTTCTGGTCTACGTGACTTCCTGAACATCTGCTGTTTTTCGTGAAAAAGTCCCCAACGTTTCCCAACCTGTCCGTACTTTCCCAAACCTGTTGCTTCAGCCAAACTCACCGCACCACCCATCCTGTGCGCCCTGGCCATCTGTTCAGAACTGCTTGCGACATTTCCTGTTTTCAGGGCTGTACTGCATTCTCGTCTTTTCTATAACTCACTTTTATCTATTACAACTCAGTAAACACATTCAACCTGTTGTTAAACCTGTTTGAATTAATTTCAAATGATTTCAACTTCATATTCATTGACAATAAATCACATCTTTCTCTTATTATTATTAATCATTAAACATAATCATTACATAGTTAAATCATTACAGATCATTAATCAGAGATTCTTTGCAGAAAGTTATTGAGTGATTACTTATACTCCTATTATTCAGACTTATTCAACTTAATTAACTTTTAATCAAACCACAAGATTACTTTATTTCTTCCAAGCCATTATGCACCTTTTTCTGCGTGTGCCTGGAAAGATCTCATACCCTTATGCCAGTTTTCTTGACACCCCCTCCATGAGATCGGACGGTGCTTCGCAGAAAACACAGAGTCCAAAGTCAAAAGAGATCAAGTCCATCATCACAAGTGATAGTGAGGATGTCTCGCTCATAGCAGGTAACCGGAGATGATGAAGGTGTCCAGGAATCCACAACCTCATACTCCGTGAGAGTCGACGGCGGAGAAAGCCAGAGTTCTGCGCCCAGGTCGTTGTCAAGTGTAGATCCACCTGATACGGAAAGGGTGGAACGTTCCAGCGGAGGCTGCAGAGGCGAAGGCAAGTCCATGCCGAAGTCTGGCAGCGTTGATGGATTGTTGCAGTAGCCGTCCAACTCTGTCAGCAGATCCTGGAAATCCATATCACTTGGTGATGGAGATGAAGGGGAAAGGATGTCCTCAGTCTGGCATGCTTGGGGAGATGAACTGAGGTTCTCAGTTTGGGTACCTCTCTCGTTAGTCGCACTGCTGGCTTGGCATCCGACGTCGATAAACAAATCCAGAGACACGGGACGTGTAGGCGGAAGATAGTCGCCCACCGCCACAAGTCGGCCATCCAACAGATGTAAAGTTGGGAGGCATTGCCGAGTAAGTTGGTGTTCCCATAACTTATGAATCACGGGCAGCCGTAGTCCCGTATACAAAGGAGATGCTGTGAAGTCGTCATCGGCTAGGCCAAATGCAGAGGTCCACACGATTTTGTGCACCCGTTCCAGGGATCTAGATGTGGAATCCGCTATGTAGGGCAAATCCTCCAGCCCTGTGGCGCAGAGAATTGCCGTTACATCATTAAAATGGCTGCTCACGCATTTGTGACACCAGCGGGCGGACGATGCCACCCAAATGAATCCATAGGATTCTGCGGCGATCCCACATCCCACACAGCAGGTTGATGCCTGAGGAGAGACAGTAACCCAGGTAACTTCATGATTTTGGTTACGGATTAATAATATTTACTTACAACGACGAAAATGCAAAAGCGAAAGCTGAGAGAGTAGGCTGGTTTAAGCCCGTGTGCCGGCTTGTTTTGCGAGCCAAGGTGAATTAATCACAGGAGCCGAAATGTCATGAGCTGGAGCTGGTTCCCCTCGATCATAGACATGAGCTGAATCATGGAATATTGCCGCGTAGGTCATCAGCCATACAACAATGGCGAGGTCCGAGGTCTCATGAAGCCAGTAGAGGACCACCAGGATCCCCCAGACCGTCGCCCAAAGAGCCAGAATTATCCACTTTTGCATCCAAATTCGCCGTCCCCGACCCTTGATAGACAAGGCCTGGCGCGCTAAGTAGATGAGGATAGATACTGCGAAAAGCCCTTCTAGAATAGCTGTGAGAATCTTAAATGGGGCGGTTCGTGCAGCTTGTGCGCCCCCCAGGACCAATTCCAGTATCAGGGCTGCGGTATCGGTGATGAGCCACAGGCAGACCACAACGCCCCTGCGCCAATTAATGCGAGTACGGCCCATCAGGTAACAAGCGAAGAGGGACGAAGCCAACCCCCATCTGTGGAGAATGATTGGACGGAGGATAAGCTTGGCATATCCTTGTAGCGCGACGAAGATCCTCATAGGATGTCCCCTGGGCCAAGGACCGGTGTGGCAGAAGACTACCCAGGCCAGGGTAATCCCTAAGTGCTCAAGGGTACTCACTTGAATTGGTGCAAAAAGTGAGTTGGGATTTGATGAGTTGGTCGAAGAGTTGGTTTCCATGACGTGAGATGATGGTCGCTTTGGCTCAGGTCTTGTCGGCAGCTGCGGTGAAGGTTGAATGGCTCGCAGGCACACGGCAGCTCTCTCTTATGCAGAAGTAGGCTCCTCCTTAGGGGGGAGGGGCTGGTAGTTCCTCTTTTTGCAATGACAAAGTGCTTTCAGCCACGCCTCCAAGACGATTTTGCCGATGAGTATTGCTACGGCGACGCCCAGGAGACCTAAGAGATATGGCCATAGCACGCTCAAAGCGTCTAGCAGCCACTGTTCAACAATGTTGAGGCCTTCTTCCACCACATGAGCAACTTCTTCCACAACCTCGGTGGCGACGGCCACCAAAGTTGCTCCCATAGTCTCATACCAGAAACAGTCATGTTTACTAGAGCCTTCTCCACATTGCTGCCAATGCTCCATAGTGGTGGAGCAGGTGAGATTGGAATACAACAGGTTGGGTCCTACCCAGTCAAACCCTGAGTCTATGTTCCCTTCACACAGACTTTTCCGAAAAGCATGTCCTTCGGCGATGGCTATAAGGGGATTTGGAATGAACGGAACGGGTAGTCCAAGAATGCTCTTGCGCTTCTGGAGATGATATCCTAGGATTGCGTCGGTGCATGTCCGTCCGCTCACTATGGCCCTCCGCCATGTGCCATTGATTTTCCGCCAAGTAACCTCAGAAGAGTGAGTGTCATACTCATCTGCATAATGTTCCTTGCAGTAGCTTTCCCAACCTCGGACGGTGTGGCAGGGTCTTCTGGCCAAACTGATTGTGCATTCGAGGACCCGTCTTGTTGTGTTTCTACAGGTCATGCGCCAAGGTCTCGGGTTGACATAACTGTCAGGTCTCCAAAAAACTCCAGGCCAAATCATGCGGTCTTTCGAATAAACCGTGGCGATGTACTGGTACTTGACCCAGTAGTTTGTTGATTCCGTGAGGCATGGTGTTACCCAAGCTTCGAACTCATCTTGTTGGAGTCCCCACCACTCGTAGTCCCAATTTCGAGTGTAATCCTCGTACCAGGCTCGCAAAGCCCATTTGGCCGTAGGTGCTTTGTCAGGGTCAGGGCAGTTGTACCTCCAGGTGGAGTGAAGAGTTCCCAGTTTGCCAGAGGTCACAACGTGGCGATGAGTGGGTTTTCCTCCAACAGGTGTCATTTAGGCTCTCAAAAATTCTCTTGGCGACACATTTGTCAATTTTTGCAAAGTCCGTTTTAGGAGCGCTCAGAAGGTCATCAGGAGTTGGAAGGGGTTGTGTACGCAAATTGGCAATGTGTAGCTCCTCCAACCCAGTATGAGAGCGAACCGTTCCCTCCGGGAAGTCTCCCATAAAGAACGTCTGGTCTTTGGCTATGTATGTCCATGGGAATGAGTTGTTCAGCCAGGTTTCAACTTCTGTACGGACTGTGCGTGTAGAGTGCCACAAATCAGCCCAGTATTCTTCTATGGCCGTAACTATATAATTCTGTCCTGCACATTGCACAAACTTATTCCAGAGGCAAGGATTTAACCAACTAAAGTGGTGTCTATAACAGTGCTTTTGCTCATCTTCATACATAAACCGTCTAGGTCCTTGTCTAATCAGGAAAGCCGTCATGTTAGTCAAATTGGCTGGTGTAGGCAGCATCGTTGTATTAACTGGAAGATTACCTCGGGAGGCATTTCGGAAGGTCCAGTTGCCCGTTGGTGCTGTTGGGATGATATCATCTTCTCTGCAGTTCAGGTGATAGTCCCCCCAAAACTCCCCTCGTGGGAGCCAGGCTCGACAGCCTGAGGATCTGGGTGGGGCTGGGTAGACTACTTCGGTGTCCCAGTACCCTTGATTGGGCAACAGTAGCAGCGATCGACAAGCCATGTTGCAATGCCATTCTGGCATACCCCGGTCCGGGTGAATCCAGTTGCATCTGACGGTCCGTCGTTCTTTGTTTTGCAGAACCCGTATCCAGCAGAGTACTCCGGTGTCGAGGAAGTCATAGTTGTAGATCTCCCAAGTGCGATTCAGAAGGTCGTCCAGAGTGGAGTCGTTCAATCCGAAAGCTCGGCGCTCCACGTACTTTTTCCCGTTGTCCTTGCTGAATAGGTCGGTTCGATTCTGGACAGAAGTCTCGTTGTCCCATGGCACAAAAATAGCCGTGGTGCTTGTATTCCAACAGTTGAAGTTAGCGTACTTAGAATGTCCGTAGGTGACTCTTGTATGCGTAAGATACCACGGTCCAACTCCGATGAAGTAGAAGATAGTAGCAAGAACAGCAGCAGCGAACAGCAGAGCAAGAATCGTTAGCAGCCCTTTCAGGCATAGGGATTTTCCTGTTATCGTAGTCGTTTTCCGTAGCAAAGGTTCGTTAGAGGTTTCCGAGTCGTCGTCAGTGTCAGTAGAGCTGTCTGAATCCGATGTGACATCCAGGCAACTCGGGTCTGTAGGCTTGCGCCTCATGCCGATAGCATCCATCCTGGCCAGATTAGTGCTTCTCTGGGATCCGATGTGTCAGGTTTTGCACAGATTTTCCTCAAAGCCTTGAGGTGGCCCTGGTTGGCAGGGTTCTTTCCAACCCGTCTGGTGGCCCTTCTCTGCTGCAGGGCTGTAAATATGGGAGAGGGGTAGGGTAAATCAGGCTCCAACCCCCTCCACACCCACTTCCAGTGGAACACCCTCCAGTAGTCCGGCCGAGGAAACGGGCCTTGGGCGGTGCCATTTTTCAGCGCCTGGTCATACCAGGACTCGTGTTTGTACCCTATTGGGGCAGGTACTGAGATGTAGGTGTACAATGATTGTCCATGCAGAATTAGTCTGGTGCGGTACCCCCAGGTTGACGGAGTAAAAATCCTCTGGTGTGGTGGATTGGGGTAGACCCTGTCTATTTCCAATTTTAATGGAAGCCTGGTGTTATTAAATATATAACATTCTGGATTTATTTCCCTCTTTACTATAGTTCTCGCCATACTTCGTGAAGTGGTCCAAATGACCATGTCATTGAGTGAAATTTCACAATACAGTCCTTGCAGTGGTTCAAGATAATGGGGACCCCACCTAATCCGTAGCTCGATCCCCCGTACCCTGAAATACACTGTATTAAAAGTCCATGGCAAGGATCTTGGGCTCATAGGTGAAGTTGATGCATAATGGACCGTGTTACCGGACCCTCGTCCTTGCCAAGCAGGCGGTGCGGTAGGGATAAATAAATGTGGCTTCGTGGAAGGGGGAGTCGTGTATTCTTCACTTTCCCCCACCTGTTTTACGTTTTGGAAATTGGTGGGTCGGAGATATATGAGATACTTGAGAAAATAGGCCTCGGTGAGCGGATTGGAAACAGTGAAATCTTCTCTTGGCATATCTAGTAGAATGGAGGTGGTAGGGAGTTTTAAAAACGGGCCTCTGTCTGATAGTCCCGATGAGGCTCCAACCCCCACTTTGAACAATCTAGTCACAAAACACTGTCTCCCCTTTCGTTTTTTGGTTTTTTGCTGACCTGCAGACTCGACGACTCGTTTTCCTCCTTCCGGTGCGTCCATCAGTCTTGGTTTGTCTTTCTCCATGGAAATGCTGAGGCGAGCTTCTGCCAGGCGTGAGTTTTGGGTTTCTTCTTGGGAGGCTCCGGCTCCGTACTGGACACGGTGGCGTAAGTCTGCTCGTCTGGTACCACTTTGATGGCTGCTCCGACTGAGTAGATCCCTTTATAGGGGACGGTGATCATGCGCACTGACAGCTGGACCTGACAGGAGGTGCTAGGATCAGAGGGCGTGCCCGCCCTGTGAGCCACGCCTCCCGGGTGTTGCAAAACTCCATCCCGAAACTGGGACTCCGCTGTCACCCAGTACAGGCAAGACTTCTCCTTTGGTCTCACCGCATTGCTGCCCCATCCGTCCACCTCAGTGGTGTAGTAATACATATCCGAGCTGCGCACCCCATCTTCCCTTGGTACATCCGGCAGATCCACTATGGGTATCGTGCAGTCATTGATGACCTCCAAAATTAGATGTGCCCAGGTGGTCAGTTCCCAGGGGCCTGTCCACCCACCGTTAACGGCTTGCTCTCGGGCGTCATCTGGGAGTGCACTTAGCTCCTCAGCTGATGGTTGGTATGCATGAGGCCGATGTACCCGGAAGACCACAGGAGAGTGGTTGGCATTCAATGGTGGAAATGACAGGGATGCTCTAGCAGCGTCATATGGCCAGGCGGCTTGAACAGAATCCCACAGGACATCATGGGGCCCTTCTTCCCTCTTCCACACCCATGGGTCCAGTTCCTCTGGAGTGTTCGGAGGGGCGGAAGGTCCTGGTAATATTATCGGTATGGAGCTCCCATAGTTCGGCTGCACTTGCCCATAGGTTCTGTAATATCGCAGCGAGCTGTAAAACCTTGTCACTTGCCACCCTTCAGCTTCGCCTGTCAGTGTTACCTCTCCGCTCCTCAGCTGTTCCTTGCACACAGGGCAGTGGTGTAGCTCATCTCCGTCCCACGTGCAATAACAAGTTCTTGGTTTTTCCTTGAGCCACCCCCATTGGGTTTCCAACTTAAGCCGGGGCAGGTAACCCACTCGGCAGTTCCCACAGACTGTATTGTTCAATACCGTGACCGGGGAGACGCGAAGATGTTGTAGCATCTCTGCGGTAGCCCCCTGGTGCCTTGGCTTCTCACGGCCCGGTCCTTCCCAGATAATGGGGAGATGGTGGTCGGCTAAACAAACCGGACAGCCGCTTTTAGCTTTCCCCCAAACCAGCATCTCTCTCTCCTCCGACAGGACTCCATTTTTGGCCCAATCCAATTTCTTCAGGGCTCGTCCTGCCCAAATCCCTGAAGGTGTTCTTCAAATTACAACCACCCCTTTCACGGTGGCCAGTCCGAGATAGGGTGGAATGGTACATGATTCACTGGCCATTTCACCGGCTTCTGTTTCGCTTTAGTCAGGAACTGGCTTGAGTTGCTCAACTCCCTGGATCCCTTTTCTTTCTAGCAATACTGTGTTCCTATCCAGTATTTGCTTGACAATATCAGTTGTCTCAAACTTGGGTTTCACCGCTGCATGCACAGGTTGCTCTCTTGCTTTGACCCACACGCGCTGTCCCTCTCGGAATGGCACTCTGGGCGTCAGCTTCTCCTTTTTGTCGCTGGAGCCCCGCCCCGCCTCCTTCGTGGTGAACGGCCGTTGGTTGAGTTCCATCGCAGGGGCGGGTCTTTCGGCTCTGCTTCTGTCGTTCAGGGCCTGCCCTATTTCCAGCGCTTGGGTGCTCCAGCTGTTGGTGTTAGCATTTTTAGCTATCCAGCTTTTCACTAACCCTATGGCTCGTTCCACCACTCCGTTAGCTTGTGGGGTGTAGGGTGGCGAGTAAACTCGCATTACTCCATACTTCTGACACCACTGGTCAACCTGTGAATTACGGAAATGAGTCCCATTGTCCGTGCGCAGCTCTTTCGGGATTCCCAGGGCACTGCATACTTGTTCCAGCATGCCGACAACGCTATTGCCGTTTGCTTTCCTGGCTGCTTTTGTAGTTACAAACCCCGACATAGAATCCACCAGCACTAAGAGGTACTTTTCACCTCTCCTTCCTGTTATCCCCATGGGACCTGCAACATCCATGCAGACTGAGCCCCAGGGGACCGTGCTTTTGATGGACAACCCATCCATCCGCTGCCCTCGGCGACCTGCGTTGTATTGACCACACACTTCACAGTCCCTTAGCACGCGTTGGACTTGTTTCACTGGGATCCAAAGATCTTGCTCCTCCAGTTCCTTACGGGTAGGTCGCACGCCTGCATGTCCAAGGGCCTCATGCACGCTCCGCACGACCTCGACCACGTATTCTTCTGGGACCTCCCGTCCTTTGGGAGTTCTGTCCCACTTCTCGGTACCGACAAAGACGATCTTCCTTTGTTGGACATAACAGTCCACTTCATCATTCCCACGCCAATGAGCTCCCTCATGCGTGTGTGCTCTTTGGTGCTGCACTTCTATCTCCAACTGCAGCTTCAGCTCAGCAATCTTTTTCCACAAATCTTTGTGTGCCACTGGCTTGCCCTTTGCTGTCTCGAAACCATTTTCTTCCCAAATGGCCAAGTCCTCTCTAAGGGCCTGAGCACAGTAGTAACTGTCGGTTACTAACCTGGCACTTTTGATTTTCCTTTTCACCAGCTCCAGCAATCCTTCCAGTACTGCCGTCACTTCTCCGGCTTGAGCACTACCGGGGGCCTTTCCTTTCTGGCGGCTTTTCTCTTTGCCATCCTGCTTCAGAATAAATCCCCAGTATGCCGACTGGTCGGACCCCTTTCTGGATCCATCGGTGTAGATTGTCCATTCCGGTTGTCCTGGCTTCTCAGGTGTTTCTTGTGGTTTTTTCTTACTGGTGGGTTGTGCTGGCCCAATTTCAAGCTCCGGGTCCAGCAAGATGTCCTCCCATCTTCCCCACCGAGTGTTGGTTGCTTTAGTACTTTCCACAGTCCCTTTTCTTAGGTACTTGTGAACTTGGCTTTGTGTGATGACTTTAACTGGTTGTCCTTGTGCTAAATCTTTCAGCACACCCCAATAGCGGGCTAACACCGCTAGCTCTTTCTCTTCCTGCGGGTATTTCTTTTCAACAGAAGTTAGGGTGTAACTCCACAGGGTAATCAAGCCTCCATTTTCGTTACTCACTTTGATCATGGCATCGTCATTCTCGCAGCTGATCTCTGCCACCAGTCTTTCTGACAAACTCCTTGGCTCCAATCTCACAGCTGCTTGAATGGCCCTTCTCAGTTCCTCTAGGTTCTGTTGATTGGCTGCTGTCCAAACCCAGGGTCTTTTTCCGTCTTTCTCGTCGTCCTCACTTTTCCTCAGGCAGTGGTACAAAGGTTTGGCATATTTCTGATAGTTGGGTACATGGTCTCTGACATAGTTGCACAGTCCCAATATTTTCTGCAAGTCATTTTCTGACTGTGGTGGTTGAATGTTCGTCAGCTTTTCTCTGTACCCATCCGAGAGTCCCAAGTCCGACGTGACTTGGAAACCCAGATAATTCACTTGGAACTGTCCAAATTGACATTTCTTGAGGTTTAGCTTCAAACCTGCCTTGGTGAGATTTTCAACCACTTTTCGTAGCCTCTCTAGGTGTTCTTCTTCTGTGTCATCAGCAATAAAAACATCATCAATGTACACAGTAGCACCTACGTCCCCCAGTACTTCCATCACTGCTGACTGGAACACGTTTGGGGAGTTCTTGTACCCCTGGGGTAACCTTTGCCACACATAGCTTTTGCCTTTGTGGGTGAATGCAGTTTTACCTTGCGACTGTCTGGCGAGGCGTAGGGAGAAGAATCCATTGGCTAGATCGATGCAGGACTTGAACTTTTTGACTCGAAGAGTTTTCAACGCTCCTTGTGGATTGATCAAACTGGCTCGGTTTGCTATTGTTCTCCGATTCAGGGCTTTGAAGTTGATGACTGGTCTCCAACCCCCTCCAGCCGACTCAGGTTTCTTCACCGCCTGGATGGGGCTGTTGGTGATCGGGTTGAGCTCCTCTCTGATGATTTCCAGGGCGCCCAGTTCCTTCACGATCTTGTCCATCTCCTCGACTGCTCCTGGGTTCAACGGGTACTGCCGAACAGGTGGATGAACCCCACCTTCGATGTGATGAACAAACTTTGGGCCCAAATCTCCACAATCGTTCTTGAACCGTGCCACCTGCGCCGTAGCGATGATTTCACGCAGCTTCTCTTTCCCAGCTGGGGAGAAGTCACTCTCTTCAAGTTTTTGTTCTGTCACCGTTGGTATGTCGACCGGTTTGTACCAGTCTTGCTTCTCTGATCCTGTTTGGGTCGGGCCGACTTTCACCAATCTTGCTTTCAGGCTTGTCAGTCTTCGCTCCAGTCTGCGATGTGTGCTTTTCTTTTTACTGAGTTCGTCTAAGTCTTTTACTGTGAGGAGATTGTAGGGACCTTTCACCCACACTACTCCTTTCCAGGTCCCATACGGCATTTCTTCTATTTTCCCATTGGCAAACTGAACCTTCAGGTGTCCTGCTGTTTTTAGGTCTTTGCGGGTCATCGACACCTCCGCTCCGGTGTCCACTAGGTAGGGCACTCCTTCCACTTTAGCATAGATTTCGTCCCCCTCCCAGTAGGCATTTTCTAAAATGACCCGCGACCTGGATGCCATTACTTTGGTGACCCTCCGGCCCCGGCTTTACGGGACTCACGGAGGGCCGTCCTCTCTTCTGGGCTCAATTTCCTATACTCCTCATCTGTCAGGAACTGACCTTTTCCTGGCTGGTTTGATGAAGCCGGTGGGTTGGTCGGTTTCCCTTGTGGTCCTGGTGGTTTCTGCTGGAACGGTCGGTTCCGGAAGTTGGATGGCGGTGCTCCTTGTTGAAACGGTCTGCTCTGGAAGTTGGATGGCGGTGCTCCTTGCTGGAACGGTCTACCCTGGAAGTTGGATGGTTGTCTGATGTTAACCCTTCCAGGTGGCTTTGCCGGTTGGCTAGCCTCCTTCTTCCTTTTGTCCTCGTAGTACTGTTGTTCCAGGTCGAATCCCTGCACCGCTACATCCATCTGAGCGACCGTCGTGCTTCTCACTGGCAACTTCACGAACACGATCTCTCCTCTGCGTCCTTTTGTCACCTCACGCAGTACTTTCACATATCTCGCAGGGGAAACGGTCTGCTTAAGTGTGTGCCACAGCGGTTCCAACCGGCTTCCCTTGTCCAGCCGTCCTCTGGCTCTCTTCACCTGGGACTCTTCATCATCCATGTCCTCCAACACCAGCCTTTCATAGTTGCTCTGTGCTGAATCTGTTCCAACCATCGGGTCCGAGGTCACGCTGGTCAGCCACAACTTTTTGGCTCCCTCGTGGTTGGTGGTAGACAACACAGTTGGCCAAACATCTTTTAGATATTCTTCATTGTTTTCGTCTACGTTTTTACTCCTAATTACCAGCCTTAGATTCTTCAATTCGGCGTAGGCATCCTGTCCCGTATTAGTGGCAGGTAGCTGAGTCAACGCCCCTGGTGATCTCACCGGGATCTGTGGTCCTGGCTCCGAAGACGTCGCCTGAGGTTCCTCTTCATCAGCCGACACTTCGTCCAGCTTCTGTCGAGCCTCCCTGGAGTATTTGAAGGCGGCTTTCTTCAGTCGTCGCAGCATCACGTCATACATAATTCCAATGTATGCATTCCTGAAGTTGGTAGTCAGGGAATAGTGTGCTGTCAGTGTAGAGCAGGATGGTGTCATCAGGATGTTAGCCCATTCTCCGATTGTCGCTTCCACCTCGAGCTGCACCCGGTCTCCCAATCTGCTGGCCCATCCTGCCGGGATCTGGTACTCAATTTGGCCGACCTCTGGTACATACGTACGCCGTCCATCCTTAGCCTGCACGGGACCCCAGGTCACGTCTCTTGCCAGTCTCTCAGAAGATCCTTCGATGTCAAAGGTTTCTATTTCTTTCTTCTTACCCCGGTGCTGTCCTGTTCGGAGTGTCTTATGCTCGGCCGGTAGTTGCTTTGGGTCGGAGAAGACGCTGCCGTGATCGCTCTCCTCTTCTTCTTCTCCAGGATGTTCGATCTCCGGTTGCTCCTCTTCGTCCTCCGAGTCGCTGATGTCCTCATACTGCTGTTGTCGAAGAGGTTCTCTCCTGGGGGAGTTCAGCGGTCGAATCTTAGCTGGTTTCATCGGTCCTTCTTCTTTCGGGACCGTCGGCTGCTTATTCTTAACTTTTCCCGCATTGGGTTTTTTCAGTTCACTGCGGCTCTCTTCAAACGAGAACTCCTTGACGTACCTTGCTGCGGAGAACCCTGGTTCAACAGGTGCCTCCTTTATCTTTAACCTGGGTGGCTGCACGGCTTTGGCTTTACCTATCTGGTTGGTGTTTGAAACCTCATTCTGGGGAACTTTTAAGGGATATTTCTTGATTTCTTGCGATGGATGGCTAATGCGGCATTGCTCCTCCATCTCAGCTGCCAATTTCACCCCTTGCTCAGTGCGGAGTCGATGCAGACGGGGGTCAATCACCACCACCACCTCTTTGAACACAAAGAAATGACTGTTGGTCCTGGCTATATTCACCACTCCGTTCTCCGCAATTGATCTGGCGGTGTCCCTTGGCAGATCCGGCGATCTCAGCCCCTGTACACTCACTATCACTCTTCTCATGCATTCGTTGCTGGCCGCCGCTAAGCCCCGCTCGAGTCCATGCCACATCTTCTTCCGATATTCCTCCAAACTCTCTCCTTCTCGGTAGACGTCAATCGGGACTAGGATTACAGCGCCATAAGGGAGACTATAGCCGTTCATCAAGACTACTTCTCCCCTTGTTTTTGGGCTTCAGGTGGCTTCTAGCAATTTTGAATCCGCTTTGTAATATTGCCCTGCTTGGTCCTCAAGGCTGCGTTTGAACTTTCGATTGTGGATCTTGTATCTGTCATTGGTGAACACAATCAGTCCGTCACCCTCAAGATCCCATATTCTTCCAATAACCTGATAAATCCGGAGGCCGGTCTGCAGTCTAAAGTTGCTGGCCCCCGGTGGTATTTCGGCTAATTCTCGGGCCATCCTCCAGGTGTCCGATTTCTGAGTCTTCTTCTTGGGGCGGCCGGGGCCCCGCTGCTCCTCGTCCGATTCCTCCTCGTCCTCGTCGGAACTGCTGGCCGCTGGGGTCTCTGTAGGTGGCAGTAGATGCCTCCTCTCCGTGCTGTGGACTCGGGGATGAAATCCGAGCTCCGGGTCCCGTTGAGGGGACCACTCCTTGGCTGCATCCTTCCACTGCTCCTTTGTGGGTCTGCCAACGAGCGCTCCCTCGGGGTCGTCCTCATCCGACTGATCGGGGGGATCTCCTCGTTCCGCGATGGACCCGGTTGAGCAGGGATGCCTCCGTCGTTGTCGTCGTTGCCGTCACCGCCGTCGCTGCTGTCACCGCCGTCGTTGTCGTCGCTGCCGCCCGTCAGGTCTATCAGATCCCTCGGAGGTTGCTTCTGCTGGCGAGTCGGTGTCGTGGTTCTGCTGGGGAGTCGGGACGGGGGCTCAGCCACCTCCGACCCTGCCTCTTCGAGGGCTTGCTCCTTTTCCTTGCCTTCTTTGTAGGTTGAAAGTCTCTGCATGGCCTCAGTGTAGTCTTTGTACTGGCTCACCCCCTTGGCGTTTGGGTCCACCAGGATTCCGTCGATGCCCGCCGCCAAGGTAGCTGTTTTTACTACGCGGTCATACTTCTCGGAGGGGCTGTAGATAACTCGCAATTTGCCAAATTCCCATTTTTCAAGGAGATCGGCGAACCATTCCAGCCATTCTTTAACCTCTGTTTTCTTAGCCACCCGCACCGGGCATTGGACGACCCCCAGTCGGTGGCCACTCTCAAGCTGGGTACAAAAATATATCTGAGTTCGCACTAAGTGCTTCATCATTCTCTGAGCCACCTCCTTGTCGAGGGTGTAGTGAGATTCAAAGAAAGCCTTCTTGTTTATCTCAGTCCAGGAATCCAATCCATCACCGAGTAATATCAGCTTCACAGGAAATTGTAATAACGTGGATTTGGAAAGACTGGATTGATGATTCCTCCAGTCCCGGCTGATGTCGCTTGCCCCTTGTCCCATTGCTGGCTTTTGCAGGGGATCCAGTTCCCCTCCTTCTTCTTCTTCGCTCATAGTTGTCTTTGTCTTCGAGTCGCCTATCCCCCAAAGCCTCTCTTTGCGCTTTCGAGTAGGGATGGGTCCAGGCTGTGTTGGCTACTGGCTTCACTGTCTGGATTTGGTCATTCTATCCTCAGTAGAAGCTTTCCCTCACCTGTATGCTATACAGTTACTGCAAGGGTTGTGACTGATGGCCTTATCAGTCACCACTAACTTTCTTCCCTAAGAGTTAGTAACCCAAGTGAGCTATTCAGAGTCTCACATCTGTTTTTACTGACTTGGTATCTTTGGGGCCCGCCTACTCAGTTGTGCGCCGCCCCACGTTGGGCGCCATGAAGGTTATCCTGCAATAGTCAGCCCCGCCCACTCCTCACTACGTCCCAGGGCTGCCTACTGACCAGTTCTCTGTCTAACAGGTCCGGAAAATCTCTGAGACCTGGGTATTACCCTAAAAGTACTCTATAAGAGATAATCTATTTAAACTGGTGGCGAAAGTGATTCGTCTAGCTCTAACTACCTCCAATCCAGAAGTTATGACCCTTTACAGTTAAGAAACAATCAGCTGAGTAGCCCTCACAGCTGCATAATTCCAATAACCACTTCTGTTAACGGTAGCCCACTTTCTAAATCATAACTTGCACTTGGAACCGGCTAGATTATGTTTAGTGACTTAGATGTAAGTCCCAGGGTCATTATTTATTCTCACCAAAGGAAATTATGAAGCCTCCTATTTACTGGAATCATGTACATTAGTTTTACCTTAATTAAAAGAACTGAACAAAGATTAAATGACTCTATTAATTCCAATGTCCACCAACCTCATTAGAATTTTATAGTATAAATTTATTAAGCAAGCTTAAGCAAGGATATGCGACATACAAATCAATAATCAATCGTATATAATTCAAAAACAGAGTAATAAAATTTACATGTACAATCCTACTACCCTGTCTCCTTTCCCTAACTTTAAGTCGCACGTTCTGAAATGGAATTTCAATGAGCAGATTCAACTCATACCCAGACGATGGTGGATCTTTTGGCAACAGGAATTTCTAGCATCCTTGGTTGAGGTCTTTGCCTTGTGTGGAAAAATCATCCTTAGAAAGGAAACAAAGCAGAACGGGTCCGAATCCTTTTGCAAAACCCAGTTCCTCATCCCTGAGGGACCTTTGTCCTTCCTCCAAGTCTTGTTGCAGAGTTGAAATTGCTGGGTTGAGACGAGACCGACGGTCGAATGAAGAACTAGAGATGGGGCGATGGGACCCAGTCCTTTCTTGGCGGTGTGAAGTCCGAGCTCCCCCGTAGTTCTGAAGTGCGGTCCGTAGCTCAATCTGCTCCTGCAGGTTGTCTCTTCTTCTGCGCCGCCGGACTGGGAACGGTCGGTTCCTCTTTGCAGCCCGTTTTTATACACTTCTCCACCATGTATGTGTATGGGGAGCTTCTGGTCTACGTGACTTCCTGAACATCTGCTGTTTTTCGTGAAAAAGTCCCCAACGTTTCCCAACCTGTCCGTACTTTCCCAAACCTGTTGCTTCAGCCAAACTCACCGCACCACCCATCCTGTGCGCCCTGGCCATCTGTTCAGAACTGCTTGCGACATTTCCTGTTTTCAGGGCTGTACTGCATTCTCGTCTTTTCTATAACTCACTTTTATCTATTACAACTCAGTAAACACATTCAACCTGTTGTTAAACCTGTTTGAATTAATTTCAAATGATTTCAACTTCATATTCATTGACAATAAATCACATCTTTCTCTTATTATTATTAATCATTAAACATAATCATTACATAGTTAAATCATTACAGATCATTAATCAGAGATTCTTTGCAGAAAGTTATTGAGTGATTACTTATACTCCTATTATTCAGACTTATTCAACTTAATTAACTTTTAATCAAACCACAAGATTACTTTATTTCTTCCAAGCCATTATGCACCTTTTTCTGCGTGTGCCTGGAAAGATCTCATACCCTTATGCCAGTTTTCTTGACATCACATTCAGATCCTCCAGTTGATGGGAGAGGGGAAAAGCAGCCGCTCCCACAAGATGTCACCCTGGGTGGTTGTCCATGTTGCACATACCAGAAACCACCACTGCACCTCAGTGATTGTGAATAGGATGGTCCCCAAGCAAGCAAACGGCATTTGTGCATTTTAGGTGCAGATATGTTGGTTCTTGATTAGTTGCTACTGTTTTACAACATAGCGGCTCCACAGGTTCACCACAGTCATTCAGATTGAATCCAAAGCCTCCCAGACTGCAGCTGTTACATTTGGCTTTTAAACCTGCGTTTCCCCAGCTCACTCCTCCTCACTGGACTCTGTGGTAGGAGACCAGGAGCCCAGCAGGTAACTGAGGTGATGGCAACATGGTGACAGGAGACCTTCTGCTCCATCTCCATTCATTTCTATGGAGTTTGGGTGGTGAGCCTACTGACAGATGAGCAAACAGCACAAAAACTAGATTTATTGTCATTACTGTTATTATACTTGTTACAATTATAATGAAAAAAGCTAAATAAGTATATTATATTTTAATGAAACAAAGTACCGTATTTTCTGGATTATAAGTCGTTCCGGAGTACAAGTCGCACCAGCCATAAAATGCATAATAAAGAAGGAAAAGACATATATAAGTCACACTGGAGTATAAGTCACATTTTTGGGGGAAATTTATGTGATAAAATCAAACACCAAGAACAGACATGTCATCTTGAAAGGCAATTTAAAATAAAAATAGAATAGAGGCAACAACAGGCTGAATAATTGTACGGTATGCTAACGTTACATGACACATAAACAACAAACTGAGAACGTGCCTGGTATGTTAACATAACATATTAAGAGTTATTCACATAACTATAGCATAAATAACATGCTAACAAGTTTACCAAACCATCCGTGTCTCTCCAAATCACTAAATCCAATGAAATCTTCATCCTCAGTGTCGCTTTTAAACAACTCCGTTAACTCCGGAGGTAGAAGATGCAGCGCTTCCTCTTCTTCCTCCTTGTTTACATCAGACTCATCGTCAGTTGCAGTTCCAATTATTCCAGCCTTTCTGAATCCTGACAGAATGGTTTTGGTTGTCACTGAAGCCCATGCTTTGTCGATCCATCCAATGACTTCCAGGAAAGTTGCACGGCGCATTCTCCCTGTTGCCGTGAAGCTGTGCTCTCCATCCATCATCCACTCCTCCCACAGGTTAGGGGACATCGTTGTCCTTTCTCTGATAGAGAGGCGATCGCGTTGCATAAAGCAATAACACCAAGAAGGTCCTCCTGCAAAGTCATTTACATTCATCTCCTTGGCAAATACCTGGGCTTGGAGACGCAACTACACTGTTGACAAGCCTTTCCTGGCAGCACGTTGTTCAAGCATCCATGTGCGAACTCATTCCTCTAGCTGTGGCCACCTAGCTTTTAGCCCGCGATTGGCTTTTTTTGTTTTCTTCATTTCTGTAAGAGTAACCTCCGCTTTTCGCCAGTCCCTTACAAGTTTCTCGCTAACTCCAAACTTTCTTTCTGCTGCTCGATTACTGTTTTCGGCTGCATATTTTACTACTTGCTGCTTGTAATCTTCAGAATATGATTTTCTTTTTGGTGCCATTTTTGTTAAGCCCTTAATTGTTTTTATAAGTTACCGTCAATGTTGAAATTATCAACACAGATCTAGAACAAACTGAGAACGGTTTAGTTTGAAAATAACATGTGATATGATATAATAATGTGTTAATAATTTCACACATAAGTCGCTACAGAGTATAAGTCGCACCCCCGGCCAAACTGTGGAAAAAAACTGCGACTCATAGTCCGGAAAATCTATAACTCATGGTAGATTTGAAGCACAAAATAAACCTGCATGTTTTCCCAGTTTGACAAATTACCAAAAGAACTTTATACAAGGTCAATAAATTTGGCTGCTGATTGTTTTCTAATATCTTAGTCTTGATAAATAAAATCTTTAAAACCATATATCTGCATCAACTAACTTGGCTGATGAATCACAATTGGGCTACTCTTGAAATGGGGCCCACAAAATCATTCTGACTGCAAATAGTCCCAGAATCAGACTTTAGACACCGCAGGTTTAAAACTTTTCAGTGTATAAAATATTCAGTGAAAGTGCTGCTTTTTGTTCTGAATCTGTTTTTCCATAAACTGGCATATAACCATTCTTCTTTCGCCACTCACATATTGATCTGAAACATGGTTGGACCTTGGTGAGCCAATTCAACCAAGTATCATTACAAAAGTTAATGGTTTTAGTTAAAAATCCATGACTGTAAAAGTCACTGTATAAAAGTAGTTACTGTGTATGCGTGTGTTTGTGTGTGTTTTCTCCAGGGAAAAACAGGAGAGGAGCGACAGCAGATGATCAAAGCTCTGAGGGAAGAGCTGCGCCTGGAAGAAGCCCGCCTCGTCTTGCTCAAGAAGCTTAGACAAAGCCAGATGCAGAAGGAGAACGTTGTTCAAAAGGTTAGTGATTTTTATTATTTACATCCTTTGAAGAGAATAATAATAAGCTATAATAAATAATAAGCTATAGCTTATTATTTTTTGTCATATACACAAAACCACTAAATGAAAATATTTTCATTTAGTGATAGCAGACACTGTCACTAGAGCACCAAAATATTAGACCAATGTTAGTGATTGGGGAGATCAGCCTTTGGAACAAATGCAACGTTTCATTACACAGGGTTTCTCCCAGAAAACTTGCTAAACCCGGTGATTTTAGCGCCGAGGCGGTCCACCGACAGTCCACCAGCAGTCCACCGTATTTTTGTATTAAAAGATGTTATGTTAAGACAGGAAATGTAAGACATTACTGGATAGTTATATGTTACAGGAAGACATCGTCAGTGAAACTATAGAGTCTTAAAAACAACATATCATAAAATACAATTAAAATGAATATCAATTATTTCCGCTTTAGTTTCATCCAAACTAAGTCAGCGTTTCCATAATACCCCCCATAAATGCATAAATGCTAACATTTTAACACAGAAAATGTGTTAAAATTTTAAAATGTGTTAAATGTGTTAAAACAATTAACAATTGTTAATTATTTTAACAATTGTTGTGTTAAAACAATTTGTTTATTGAAAATATCAATGATGCTAAATTTGATTTAATGGTGTCGGCATACATAAATCAAAGATTTGAAATTGTTTAACATTTAAATTTAAGATTTTAAGGAGCTGGCAAGTTTACTTTGAAGATTGTTCTTTGAACTTTTACATAGTTAAATTGTTTTGTTACCATAGCTACAATCTGATGATCTGAGTTTAATCTTTGAGTTTGCGCTCTCTTTGTTCACAAATACAAATTAGTATCATGCAATTATAACTGATTGCTTTTTAGGTTGGCCAAAAACTATCCCCTTCTCCCAGAATTTACTAAATCCACGGTGAAATGCTGTTAGTGGTGCTGATGTTCTTAGCAGGAAGAGAGGCCCCTAAGTCAAATTTTGCTCAAGGCCTCATACGACCAGGGACTGGCCCTGCATGAAGACCTAAATCCGCTTCACGGAGCATCTGTGCTGGATAGAGAGGGATAAATGGGAGATTTACAGCGTGTTCCAAATTATTATGCAAGTGATATTTTCTCAAATTTTCTTAAATGGTCAATGCAAATGATGGTCAGTATAATTTTCAAGTCATGAACTATTACAGTATAAATCAAATTATACTGAACAAAGCTACAGAACAGTATTTATTTCAAAAATAAACTCAAAATGCACTGTTCCAAATTATTATGCACAGCAGATTTTCTAAACATTTTATGGATTATAAAGAATGATTTTTCTACGGAAGGTACGGCTCTTCTTTTAGAACCATGAAAGAAAGTGATCAGTCAGAAAGTCCATATACTTTGCTGAGGTCATTTTCACACCTTCACGGACTCTGAAGGGGTCGATCAGCTCTCTCTCTCCCCATGATTTCGGCCCAAAAAATGACTCCACCACCTCCTTGCTGACGTCACAGCCGTGTTGGGACGTGGTGGCCATCCACCACCAATGTACTACTGCATCCATCTGGACCATCCAGTGTTGCACAGCAGTCATCTGTGAACAAGTCTGTTTGAAAATTAATCTTCATGTACGGCTGGGCCCACTGCGACCGTTTCTGCTTGTGAGCTCTGGTTAGGGGCCCAATAGTAGGTTCATGCACCGCAAGCCTCTGGAGGATCCTCCACCTTGAGGTTCCAGAGGCACCAGCAGCTTCAAATATCTGTTTACTGCTTTGTAAGGGCATTTTAACAGCTGCTCTCTTAATCCGATGAATTTGTCTAACAGAAACCTTCCTCATTCTGCTTTTATCTGTACAAACCTATCTTTGTTCTGAATCAGCCACAAATCACACATTGTACGATAACGTTTCAGTTTTTGTCAAGGTATGAAAACATTAGATATTTATCATACGGCAATACACTATCTGTTTTTCATCAGCAGAGAGATTCTTTCTCTTTCCCATATTGCTTGAAACCTGTGGCCTGCTTAATAATGTGGAACATCCTTCTTAAGTAGATTTCCTTTAATTGAGCTCACAAGACAAACTAATCAACCAGCTCTCTGAAATGAATTACAGTGATTCAAAGATTCCTGCCACACAATACCATCTATAAATTTAATAGCACAACAAAAATTTTAATCTTTATGACACTTAAATCCAATTTGCATCATAATTTTTAACACAATATAATTTATGTGGCTTTAGTAGCGCTTTCATTTTGTGTGTGAGTTTTTAAAAAGCGCCACAGAAACTGTTTTGGTTGCACGAGCTTTATGAAAAGAGTTTTTAAGATCTCTGCGTGGTCGCTCACATTAACAGCAGATTAAGATATAAGACATACAGTATATATATATATGTACAGTATATATATATATATATATATATATATATATATATATATATATATATATATATATGTTTGTCAGACTCTGCGCTGCGGCTGCAACTAAACACGACTCATCTGGTGCCGCCTAGTTTTCAGTGATAATTGTCATTATTTTATATATATATAAGATTTGTATCCATTACTGGATTCTGTTTTGTTGTTCTTTGAAGGTTGGAGGTTTAAAAGTTTAAACTCAATCAATTCTTAGTGACCAGATATGTGAAAACTTTGAAGGTTTGATCGAAACTAGAGCTACTTGGATTAGAAGGAATACAACTTTATTCATTTCCAGTATAACTTGAACATCAGATGAGTCATAAACATATTGAGTAGTTAAAATCAATAGATTTGGGCGTGCCGTGGTGGCGGAGGGGTTAGCACGACCCACATTCAGAGGCAACGTGGCCTCGACGCGGCTGTCACGGGTTCGACTCCCGGACCCGACGACGTTTACCGCATGTCTTCCCCCCTCTCCTTCCCCCTTTCCTGTCAGCCTACTTTGAAAAAGGGACACTAGAGCCCACAAAAAGACCCCTTGCAGGGCGATTTAAAAAAAAAAAAAAAAAATCAATAGATTATTTATGCAGTTCAACTCTGTAAGAACATCAGCTAAATTTTCTTAATGGCAAATGTTTTATCAACTCATTGGACACATGGACACATTTGATCCCTGCTTCAGAAAGGTGGAGGTCTCTGGACATCTTGAAGGTAAATACTGACTGGCAGTCAGGAAGATGGACATGATAAGATGAGACATCTTACAACACAGAGGACTGCACGAATAATCACACTTATGGTGTCAGATGACAGTGACAGTTTACCAACATCTGAAAGCCCACTGGAATATATTATGAATGTACCGTGCCAACATATGACAATTTCGATACTAAAGTTATTCGCAACACCCTGGCTAAAAATAGCGCATGTATATTCGGCACTACAAGTTTTAAAGTAGTTGTAATTGTAACAGTTATGGGCTAGGCAGCTAACTGCGGCTACATAAGCAGCATCAGAAGAGTGGCCTTTTAAGGAGCCTGAGGTGTGAAAAAAACAGGAGGCAGTGCTTTTAGTTTTGGTGAATATATATTAAGTGATTTGAATTTAAAAAAAACATACAATTACAACAACACAATGAGACACATCAGAATTGACTCAATAAATTGATTTCCAAATCATAAAGTCCATAGTCCATTCTTAGCTCGCCATCTTTCGATCCAGATGAGGATCTGATCCGACAGGGGGAAAAAAAACCCGACTTAAAAGGTCAGAAAACTCATTAAGTGTTTATCAAAAACAATTGTGTACAAATATAATACAAAGGAAATAATTATTAAATTTAAACATCTAGTTTATGCATACTAAATGCAAATGCAATAATTAGATTCCTAATAATTAAACAAACATTTCAATCAGGTTAAATTAACCATAATTTAAATAAAACAAAACAAAACTATCATATTTCAACTAATCAATTTAAAGTTAAAGTGCACTTCCAAAATATCAATCAAGAAAAATAAAATAAATTAATCGTCAAATACTCAAGCAGAGTGAGGGAAGGAAAATAAATAAATATACTGCCCAATATCAACTTAAGTGTAGCTACATTCTGTTCTGATCAATTTTATCTTAAACTTCAGTGCCTCAGCATCAATGTAAACTTGTCAGAACAGGCACAAAATTCAGCAACAAGTTACCTTTTTGAAAAGAGTGGGACGTACTTAGCCACAATCAGCACTAACAGAATCCCGGTGACAGTCCAGGTACACAATGCCAGTGATTCTAATAAAACAACGCTCCAATGAGCAATCGAGCAGAAGTACCACATGAAAAAGTAATACTGTTAACAAATGACAAACTCACCCAGCAATCAAATCAATAGGTTGAAAGATTTTTGGAGGAATTCTTGAGGAAGACGCCAACAGCAAGCCACAATCACAGTGGAACAGGTGAGGATCTTTTACTGTGCACTGGAGGCGGGGCTTTAAATAAGTTAGCAGAGTTTGGGCAACACGGGAAGTGGGCCCGCAAAAATAAAAGTCCTTTACTAATTGCGGGTTACATAATACAGAAAGCGGCGATATCCTTTCTTGCAACTTCTGGCCCACCTGATTTCTTCCAGCTGCAAGGTGGAAATCAGCTGTCCTTCACATTCGCAGCATTCCTCACACTGTGCCTTTTCTTGAAATCTCAAAAAAATCACAATCAGGCTGTAAAAAATAGCTCAGCTCTCTCTTCTTTTGTCTAGGAAAAATAGCAACTTGCGTTTGGTCGCACAGTAATGAAGCACAACACATTTTGCCTGGAGGTGGGGCTCTATACCCCCCACTGCCAGGAGGCGTTACTCCTCTACAAACCGAGCCAGGTCTGTGAAAACGTGGTTACTTCGTAGTAGAGCCGAGCCAAGCCAGGCCAAGTAGAGCAGGGCTGCTGCAGTAGATAGATAGATAGATAAAGATAGATAGCATTTATTGTCATTGAACAGAATTCAACGAAATTTCCATTGCAGCTCCCGTGCAAAAGGTCAAATATATACAGTATAAATAAGCAAACACACAATAATAATAATAACAATATATACAACTAAATTAACTAAAGGCACTCAACCACACCAAAGAAGTAGCAGCAGGTCCAATTATGGCAAAGTACAGATAATGTGACAGTGCAAAGTGCAGAACAGTGTGGCTGTGTGGGATATGTATGTGTGACTGCGAGGTTATGATATGTGTGGGGGGGGGGGGCGGCAGGGAGTAATGGCTCTGACGGCTGTGGGGAAGAAACTGTTTCTCAGTCTATTTGTTGTAGTCCGTATATTCCTGTACCGCTTGCCTGATGGCAGCGGCACAAACAGTCTGTGGCCTGGGTGGCTGGGATCCATGGCTATGGATCCAGCTCTCTTCTTGACCCGGTCTGTGTAAATGGAGTCCAGGTCTGGGAGGGGGCATCCCACAATGCCTTGTGCTGTTCTCACCACCCGTGTCAGTTGTTTCCTCTCCAGTGCTGTGCAGCTACCATACCACACAGTCATGTTGAGGCAGAGGATGCTCTCGATCATCGCCCTGTAAAAGTTCACGAGCAGCCGTGAGGAAAGTCCAGCCCGTCTCAGTTTCCTGAGGAAGAAGAGCCTTTGTTGTGCTTTCTTCACCAGGTGGGAGGTGTTTGTGTTCCAGGAGAGGTCAGAAGTGATGTGGAGGCCCAGGAACTTGATGTTGTCCACACGTTCCACCACTTCTCCATCTATGAGAAGGGGAGTGTGATCCGTCCTCCTGGACCTTCTGTAATCCACAATGACCTCCTTGGTCTTCCCTGTGTTCAGCACCAAGTTGTTGGCTGAACACCACTGAGTGAGCTGCAGAATCTCCTCTCTGTAGTGGGTCTCGTTGTTGTCTGAAATGAGACCCACTACTGTTGTGTCGTCCGCGTACTTCACGACTGTGTTGGTGGGGTGGATGGCCACGCAGTCGTGTGTAAACAGGGTGAAGAGAGCTGGGCTGAGCACACAGCCCTGCGGCGTGCCTGTGTTGAGGACCAGTGGGGACGATGTTGAGCCACTTATTCTCACCACCTGAGGCCTGTTGGTGAGGAAGTCTCTGATCCAGTGGCACAGTGAAGCGGGCAGCCCCACCTCGAGTAGCTTCAGCACCAGCTTGTCTGGGATGACGGTGTTAAATGCTGAGCTGAAGTCTACAAATAGCATCCTGACGTAGGTGTTGGGATGCTGCAGATGGGAAAGAGCCAGTGGAAAAGAGGCAATAAATCCAGGTGATTGAGGCCTTCACCTGTGTCTTCTGGAGTTTCTGACAAAGCAAATCAAGCTGAATTGTGCTAAATGCACTGGAGAAATCAAAGAACTCGATCCTCACATTGCTGCCTACTTTGTCCAGATCACAGTAGGTTTGTTGAAGCAGGTGTATGATGGCGTCTTCAACTCCAACTTCACACCAGTCCTAATATGTGCTTATCTGCTTAATCAGGTGAGGAGTGTCCCCACAACCTTTATGAGATGAGATGTCAGGGCAACAGGTCTATAGTCACTGATGACTGATGGGTGAGTTTTCTTCGGTACGGAAACCAAGCAGGTTGTCTTCCACAACAATGGAACCCTCTCTGGGGTCAGGCTAAGGTTGAAGAGATGTTGGAGAATCTCACAGAGCTGCTTTGGAGCTTGAGGCCTTCAGGACTTTGGGGCTGACACCGTCTGGACCTGTTGCCTTGTTCCGGTGCCTCTTCACCTGACTTCTGAGAGGGATGAACAGCATTTCCCGATTTGGATGAAGATATTGTTCCTCTACAGTTTATTCTCCAGCTTCTTCTTGTACTTATCCTTTCTGTCTGTAATTTTGTCTTTGACTTGCTTCTCTATTCTCCTCAATAACTCCCTGTCTCATTCCCTAAAGGCTCTTTAAACTTGCTTAACAGTTCCATTAGTTCACTGGTGACCTAGGGTTTGTTATTCTGGAAGCATCTCGCTGTTCTGGTGGGGATTGTGCTGTCCACACAGAAGTTTATGTAGTCAGTCACACATTCAGTCATGGCATTGATGTCATTTCTATGTGGCTGGCAAAAGGCAACCTCACCATGTTGTGACAGCAATCTTATGAGACAGATGATCTGTGAAAAGATCAATATTCTCTATCTCGTCCCTGTGCTGCTATTTAGGTTTCAAGAAATGCACAGCCAATGAGAGCCAAAAGGAGTGTCTTAGCACTGTCAATCAAGCTCATGTACTAGCTGAGCTAATGGTACAGAAACAACTCACTGTTACAGGAAAACCGTTTGTCTGCCATCATCAGTGGCCATTATAGTGATAACAGCCACCGTCACGTGGTCTGTGCCCCTTTTATGAAGGGCTTTGCTAGCTACAGCTTAGCAAGGAGGGGTATTGCGAGGGGGAATGAACAGCACAACAGTAAATTGTGATTGACAGCACTCAAACCAGCCTCTTGGTTCTGAGTAGCACTGGAGAAGACAGAGGAACTTTATATATATATATATATATATATATATATATATATATATATATATATACCGTATTTTCCGCACTATAAGGCGCACCTAAAAACCTTCAATTTTCTCAAAAGCCATATAATCCGGTGCGCCTTATATATGGACCAATATTGAGCCACAACAGGTCTCGCAACTACGGTAAGCAGTCGCCGACTTCATTTTCCCCCTTAGAAGAAACGGGGGAAAGCAGACGCCGACTTCATTTTCCCCGTAGAAGAAGAAACGGGGGAAAGCAGCCGCTGATGCAGCCAGCGGTGCATGCTGGGTTTTGTGTAAAGACCCCAAAATGGCTCCTATTAAGAGACACGCTTACGATGCAGAGTTTAAGCTCAAGGCGATCAGTCACGCAGTAGAACACGGGAATAGAGCAGCAGCGAGAGAATTTAACATGAACGAATCAATGGTGCGGAAGTGGATGAAGCAACAGCTGTTCACTTTGGGAATGAACAGAGTTTTCAAAACGCTGGTTTGTAATCTATTAATAAAGTTTGACTGAAATATCTGACTATTTTGTTGACATTCCCTTTTGCACAGTTCCATCTAATGGATACATAACGTAACCCCAGCCTCTACTGTAGTGTCTATTCTATGCGCCTTATAATGCGGTGCGCCTTATATATGAAAAAAGTTTTAAAATAGGCCATTCATTGAAGGTGCGCCTTATAATGTGGTGCGCCTTATAGTTTGGAAAATACGGTGTGTGTGTGTGTGTGTGTGTGTGTGTATATATATATATATATATATATATATATATATATATATATATATATATATATATATATATACTGCAGCTTTAATAGCTTTCATCTGCAGTTTATTTATTGTCCTCACATTCAGTTGCAATGCCAAAAGATTTCCGGTCTTCTCTTCTTGCAGATACTTATAATATTTTAATACTACTTGTAACAGTGTAAACATAACTGTTTAGATAATGTATCAGGACCAAAAAAAGTTGCCTCATGGCACAACTTACCCTGTGTATGGAGTAGGACTAAGTTGAGCATAGGTGTGGGGTAAATTGAACCATATACCTAAAATGTATACTCCATCCTCCCCCCTAAGTTGACTCCACCCCTCACTCACCTCTTCCTAAACAAAAGTCACTTGTTCCCATCAAGCACATTCTTTATTTATACACAATTCATTGGTTTCAATAACTTTTTAGAGGCACAGCTGTAGTTCAGATGAGTCCAATTTAGAGATAGTACTCAAATGAGAATTTTTTTGATTTAGTTAAAGGTAAAGCTGAGGTAGTGTTTTTTTCTCAGCTTCCTCGCTGATAAGGCCATATAGAAAGACCTGGATGTGACATCAAGGAATGAAAGTGTTCCACAGTCTCCAGCTGGCAGGCATAGGCATCTTCAACAGGCATTTTCTTGATACAGTAGTCCTCTCTCTTTCAAGGCATCACTCTGTTTAATGCACACAAAGCCAGGGCCAGAATACAACAGGGCCAGGCTGGCTCCACAGTGCAAAAAGGCCTACTACATTCTTTTCAGCTTGTAGTAAATGTAGCAATACATTCTATGAAACCATTTAGGAAGAAAAACATATTGTATAAATTTTATGTGTAAAAAAGGACTTACAGCTCACTTATTACAACCTGAATGTAGACTGCTATCTGTGTGCAGGTCCCAGCGGTCCAGAGCTCTGCATCCTCTGTTCAGCCTCCTCCCATTCACAGCTCTTCAGGTATTGGAAAGTTGCCTGTGAGGCCAGGCTTGCACAACACTGAGCCTCAAAATCTCCGAACTGCACAGGTATTTCAGTGTGTTTTTCATATGAGGGACAAAATTAAGAATATTTTGTCCAGTGTTAAGGATTTGGGTTGAAGTACATTTTACAAAATATCTCTGTCTCTTCATTTAGACTTATTGTCACATACATTTACAGTCCTGAAAATGTCAACCCCCTGTTCCTATTTCCTCCAGTTTCTTATAAATCACAATGTAAGCTAAATGAATCCCCTGATCCCCAGGGATGAGACAGACACTCCTGGGAGCTTCTAGAATTTTTATAATGTAAAAAATGTTCTTAAAATCGGTTTGTGTAGTGTTAGTTCTGTATCAGTAATATGTAACATAACCAAACCAGATGACAGCCTTATCTGTGCTGGTTATAGCGTTGCATCAATTCCTGTCCTGCTATATCTTGCACGCTGCTGTGAGATACTGGATGTTTCTCTGGGCTCTGCACAGCCTGCACCTACACTGTAAAAATATCTTTAAAATTTATACTAAAAATTTGTAAAGTACCAACTGTTAGACTGTAACATCCTAAACATTATTTTGAAAATACATTGAATTACCATAACTCAAACATAAATTTTGCATTATGTTTTCTACAGACTGCAGAAATTATTTTTTACAGAGAATAGAATGCTGGTATGATATTACCTATTGTAATCACAAGATTTTTTTGTCTTGGACATTATTCTTTTTTTCCATCTTTTTACATGTCTTTTTGTAGGCCTTAACATTTTCAAAAACTCACCAAACTTTGCCCAATATTGTTCCCAGTGTGAAATTTTCGGATTCCAGTGGAATCGAAAGTGGACGTGGCCACATTGCTCGACATCGCCCCCTAACAGGAGATAGGGCAAACCGTACATTGTGGAGATCTGAAATTCTGTACATAGGTAGCTCACCCCAAGTGAAGAAAAAAGGTCTCCTGGAGGTTTGCCGTAAAATGGATAGGGAGGCAGCCATTTTGGGTCAAAGGGCAAATTTTGGCCATTTTTGATATTTTCACACTTTGAACTTTAACAAACTCTTCCTAGGAATTTTGAGCTGTCATAATCATTTTCGGTGAAGGGACGTAGTTAAGGGATGGGGCATTAAAAGTTATCAACATCATGAGTTTTAGAGCATGTTTGGGTGTGTGGCCAAGCAACAAACTCACAAATGCAAAGAAAGCACTATAGCTTTCACATAAAATGTTCAATTGGCACCAAACTTGGTATGAGTGATCCACGTTGGATGTTGTCATATTCTGACGTCATCTAAGCCCCACCCCTTCAAAACAGGAAGTGACTTTTTTTTTTACTTGGAAAGCTCCAGAGATGGAGCTTGTGTCAGAAGACAAATAACTAAAGGTGGGACCAAGTCAGTGTTTTACAAGTCTCAAGTAAGTCTCAAGTCTTTATCCCGAGTCAAGTCTCAAGTAAAGACAGTCAAGTCTCAAGTCATGACAGGCAAAAGTCGATGCATTTGAAAGACCAGATTTATATAGCATGACAAAACATTGCTTACAAGTGCTGCTTCATCATTGTAGCCTGGAGTACATTTGCTAATGTAGCCTGCGTACACTTGCTAATAACACGAAGTTAACTGAAGTCAACTATCTCATAGCAAAAGAAAAGTACCACCTACCATTCTATGTGCAACTTTAAATGTCAAACAAAGTTGGAAGTTGTTGCAACCCCATCTGAGATCTTCATGTAGATTTTGCATGTTACAGTCTGTTGTTGTTGCATACTTCATAATTCATGTACCCAAAAGAAATTATTCGCAGGAGCATATGTGCTTTTAGCGTTTTTTTCATCTCCTCCCGGCTCCCTCCCCGTTTAAAATTTTTTTTTTTAAATAAAAGTAAAAATAGAGGGACGGTCTACGTCTGTTTACACGGAATGAGTGAAACAAATTAATGGGGCCTACTTTAAGAATAATGTGTTTTAAGCTATAGATTTTTTTTTTTAAAAATCAAGTCTTTTCAAGTAAACAGGTTCAAGTCCAATTCAAGTCTTGAACCTGTTAAGAAGTTAAGTTCAAGTCTCTGAACATTTTTTTAAGTCAATTCTAAAGTCTTAATATTAATTACTTGAGTCCAAGTCATGTGACTTGAGTCCCCACCTCTGCAGATAACAAGTTGGTCTTACTTACTTTAAAGTGCAAAGAGTTTTTTGCTGGAGGCCATGGGCGTGGCGAAGTCACAGGTCACACCCGTTGCAATACATTGGCTCTAAATTCCACATATTTCAGCCGAGCTGTACCAAACTCACTGTGATCGGTCTTAATCCACCCACAAAAGGAATGCAGTCCAATATTTACTGGGCCTGGCCTAATTCCCCCACAGCGCCCTCTAGAGTACTTTAAATAATCACCCCCAACCAAGCTTTGACAATCATGAAATTCAGCATGTGTATTTTCACAGGACCTTAAAAAAGTCTGTTGTAGCCATGAAGTCGGCCATTTTGGATCAGAGCCACTTTTATAAAAGTTGTATCTGAGCGAACTCCTCCTACAGCTTTTGACATACAGATTCAGAATCCCTCAGCATCGTCTTTTGAGGCATTGAAGGATCCTTTTCCTACATCAAAGTGTTTGGACGTGGCCAACCTCAAAATCTGACCATTCGCCATAAAGCATCAAGGTGGAATAACTTCCACACAGAAGCGCTCAGCTGCATCAAACTTTCTTTGTGTCATAATAGACCAAACCTAATCATATGTACCTGGTAAATTGATGACATCACCAATTTGCCATGTGAATTAATTATATTGATTATGTGTAATTTTATGCTCACCATACATCTGTCATATAGTAAGATAGCTGTACGTTAGGCAATGCTGTTTGCAATGTATTGTAGTGGGCAAAGAGGTAGTAGGCTTAGGGCAACAAGTCTTGACACAGTTTTTTATGCGTTTTTCAGATAACTTTGTGTTAGACTTCAAGGTTTACAGTTAATGCAGTTACTGTTTGTTATGTAAACACGGAGTTCCCCAGATTGTATTTTTGCTTGATAGCAGCATCACTATCAAGACCACAGTACTGTTTAACATTTTTAACTCTGCAATCCTACAGTTGAGCAGTAGCTCTGAGCTTCCTGAACTCAACACAGTGTTGTCAGTCCAAGTGCATAAGTGCTAGCTAGAAGGCGCTAGTTAATGGTGCTGAGACTGGCTTGGACTGGTCCGTCGAAGGATGCAGCCACTGAATTGAGACGCAATCTTTGAAATCAAGTTTCCGCTATTTCTGCACACTCAGAAAGAATCCCAGGTAAGCATCTTTCAGAGTTTAAATTGAAGCTAGCTAACTTTTACCAACTGATAAAAAAAGTATATTGTTTCCCTTTAATTAATGTGAGCCGTGCTGTTAATTTACATGCTTTGCAGATGTTAGGAAAGAAACATTTTTACTATGTGGAGCATTTAATGCAAATTTTTCTCAGAAACACAACCCTTCCATTTCCATTTATATTAGCAGTTATTTAATATAGATGTATTTAGATGCTTCAAATTTTATTTCAGGTTACCTTCAGACAGCATATGCTTAGAGTTATTGTTAATGGCAGAAGCAGCTTCTTCAAGTATTGATTCACTTGAATTGAATTACTTGGAATGAAATGTTCATGCATTCAAGTTAAAACAGTGAAGAACGCTTTAGCTTTTGTTTCAGTGCTTTAGTAATACTTGGAAGAAGATTCTAAGCTTAGTATCAGTGATAAAATTTTACTTTAACCTCTTAACTGTCACCCCCAAAATACTTGCATGTAAGTCACTGAGTCCATAAGGACATTGTTGTCCTCATGACAGTTAAGAGGCTGCAAGTTAAAAAAAACCTTAAATATTAAATATTTTGCAGTTTTTCTCAGTTGCTTGGGTGCATTTCTCAGAGCAGAATTTAAATTCTCAAAACTACTTGTTCAATCTTCGAATCATTGTGTCAATTGTTCACATCAAAAAAGCAGTTTCTCATTCCTTTGAGCAAGTTCAGCTGTCTCAAGTGAGGAGCTAGCTGTGGCTCTGCAACGCAAGCAAAACAAGCTCCAGTAAGTAAATACTTAAAACAAAAGACACATATCACCTTTTTTTACTTCCACTTCTCAATGGGATGAAATACATTAACAATAAAAATCATTTCATTACTTTAGCTGAATCATGATAAACTGCTTTGTTATGCCCTGAAATCAAGACTAGCAAAACTAGCCACATTGCATTGATAGACTTGAGCTTTTTTTTATCGAAGGTGGCAAATATTTCAACCCCAACCCCTCCCTCAAAATTGCATTTAAGAAATCTCCTTGTTTATTGTGCCCCCAATAATAAAATTGAAATTCCTCTTTAATTTCTTAACCCATTGATGAATTTTTCTCAGCATGGCAAAGGTAGTGTAATGTAATTCCTACAACACTCCATGTACAATTTTCCATAAGGAGATTGTCCTATGTTTCTATTTAAATGTTTTTGTCTTTGTTCTCTGCATTTCTGTTGTTGTGAGAATTTTTTTTAGCAAAGAGTGAGGGAAAAACGGTTTCAAAAACCAGAGAACCAGAGGAAAAACATTTATTCTTACTCAGTATTTATCCGAAGGCTTTACAGGGTTCGAAGACTCTGCTTACTGGACACAATCAGGAGAAAGAGCCCCTAACAGAACACAGCATACAGTTTTATAGGAAGGGTTCATTCCATTCACAGTTTGACAGTCTGCTTAGTTACAAACAGATAGAAGGCATCTTCTTTAACAAGAAACATTAATCCTTCAAGGACGTCATGAGGGTACAAGCAAAGAAATAATTTTATAACTTTATTGTAATTCAGAGGTCAGAGAAGTTTCAGAAGACTTTCCCATGAGCGTGTGCATTACACAAGAATCATTATACTGTTATGCATTGTTTTACTCATAATCATAGTAACCTTAAAATTTTCCACTACACTGTCTTTTCCTTTCTGAATCACCATGGTGTAGTCTGTCAACAAATTATATTAAAAACAGAAATGTGAATTTTGTCAAGTCTCCTGGCATTGATCTCCAACAATTATAGTTTACAGTTCTTGTCATCAAAACTTTAGGCATAGTCTACCACAGAATACCTCTCCAGACTACACTGTTGTATTGAAAACATGACTAGTCAATTTGACTGTCTTATCCAAACACAATGTGCCTCAGAACCTATCATTCTTAGGCACCAATACAGATAGTTAATTTTGAGAGATGCATTTGCAAGCATTTGTTTGCTTGCATTTGTTTTGCAAGCAAACAAATGCTGTTTTGCTTTTTGTATGAATTGTTCTGAGAAGTGCACTTACTGGTTTGCAAATGTCAAATATACCATACTGACTGAGAAAAACTGTAACAGCATAAATTGTCTTAACTCTCTCTTTGAATGTATGAAAAGTGTAAACATTTAGGTTTTCATTTCCGTAACTTTTCAGGGATTGGAATTTATATAAATGGCTGAGGACAACTTATTGGCCTTCATGACACCCAGACAAATGGTGAGTATCTATTTCATGAAATGCTCAACTTTTATATTTAATTTGTGTATTGAAATTTGGACTTAAAATTGTTTAATGTGTTACAAGGGTTCTCTGTGTTTGGGGACATAAATTTGCAAAAAGAAGAAAAGACCAAAGGCACTTATGCCAAACAATAAAATGACTGTGGGGTGGAATCCAGACAACATAGCACAAACTGTTTCAGGCACCATCAAAGCGTCTTTAGAAATCCTTACGTTTACCTACCTTTATGTCTGTGTTTTGAGCTGTACAAGGTTTTTACAAATTTTTAGTGTTCACATTTCGGTTTTATTTGTGAAGGGCCACCTACTTGCAAGGCCTAATATTTTCCAACTGAGCTCATAGCTCAGTAGCTCAGATACATGTGATGGATCTAGGTTTAACAGACATATTTAAAAAAAAAACAAAAAAAACTTTATACTGATGGGGAGGGGGATATTTCCCATTGCCATGTTAGTTCTGCTTTTAAAAATGGGAGTGTTATGTATTTTCCTGGAATTGTTCCATTTTATGCAACTATTATCTTCAATTGTTATGAAATTGCTATATACATCAAAATTAACTTAAGAGAATTTTGACTTAATCATAGACACCTGCAGCTGACACCTTAAAATTGGCCTTTGTCTCTTTGAGAACCTCCCAGCCTTTCTGACTCTCTGCCTTTTGCTCATCACCAACAATGCCTCTCCTTGCTGCCCATTAATGGCATTTATAGCTGTTCTTTGGAGCTCAACAGATGTGCAGTTACACTAGGTGTTTGATTACTGCTGCCACTCTTCTGGTGGCGATGCACGAGAGAGGGGTGCTCTGTGGAGCTGGGGCTCAGCTGAGGACTGCTGTTCCAAGACGAAGCTTTGTGTAAATGGGCAGCACATTGCATGAGGAAGCATTTAGGCACCACTGAATGGCTGACATGGGAGATCAGAGAATCTCTAAAGCATGTTTTGATGAGGGAATGACTCATTATGAACATGGAATTATAACAAGATATAAAGCTCGAACCTAAACAATTGATTGCAATATACACACCAAATAAGGGCTGTTTTAATTAAACAACCCTTCGTTTCTGAATTTTTGGGGGATTTTTTTTAATTTTTGGACAGTGGTATTAGACCAGAGTCTTTCTACATTGAGTTTGTCTTGTGTCATTTATCCTGAATGAGTGCTCCAAAAAGTAAAAAGTTGTAAAGAGAAACATGTTTATCCCAAATGGGACGATGGAATTCCTGTTTTCCAGGGAATTCAAGAAAATTCTCTGGAAAATAGGTCTTTGTCTGATGTTTTTGTCTGGTTGCAGCGGCACCTCAGTTGACAGAAACACTTATTTAAGAACTTAGGAATTTTCAATCAGAAATGACAACATCGCCTGTTTAAAGTTCCAGTCTGTATTATACTCTGTCAAACCAGTCTTAAGCCTAGACCCAATGACTCAGCCTTGCCAAGGCAATGTTGAGGTAAGCAGTGGTTCATTTCACAGTAGCAAACAATGCCAGATGTCTTTAATTGTATTTTTAAGAAGGTTATACATTTTCAGGCATTACTGTAAAACCCTGTCAGTGTGCAATTCAACAAGGGTGAAACAAACACAAATGCTGAGTTTATAAGACGTTCATGTAGTTCATCATTTTAACTTTTGCTTTTTTTCTGTTTTCCAACTGCAGAGGATCTTGCAATGAACACTTGACTGACAACATATGAGCCTCAAGCTCAACTGGTGATTTTAAAGATGATGTCCATGTTACACGTCCTCTTCAGCAAAGTCTGGACTCAGCCACTTGTTACTCTTGATCAACCCAGAGCAAAGAGTCCTTTTGTCACATGAATTTCTTCCACCATGGATTATTCCTCATGTGGACACATGCTGGGGGTTTTTCAGATCTCAGTAGTGTCATGTGAGGATACTAGGCAGAAAATAGAATCTGTTCTGTTTTTAACTGAATGTTTAAGTAGAAATTGTTTCTGTAAGTGTATTAGTCATAGCCTGTATTTTTGTTTACTTTGGACTTATTTCCTGTATAATTTCCCATTTTGAAATGCTGACAAACTACATTCCCTTGTGTGTTGTGCTGTATTTTTAACAGTAAAATTTTGGCATTTGCAGCTGCCGGTAATTTATCATAGACTTGATTTTTACAATAAAATGTCATAATGTATTATGCAGTTTTCCCATGTTTTTTTTACTGATGTACATTAATTATGTTTACAGTATATCTGTTGTTTTTATAGTAATTTTCTATAAATAGTTTCAGTTTTATTCAGTTTATTCACTCAATTTAAAAAATTCCATGATAAACTTACAACACATTCTCTGGGTTTGGCGGTTGAAAGGAAGAACGATACTTGTCTGACTGCATTGTGCTAAATGTAAAGTTTGGTGGAAGGAGGATTATGGTGTGAGGTTTCTTTTCAGGAGCTGGATTTGGCCCTTTGGTTCCAGTTCCAGTACCAAGACATTTTAGATAATTCCATGCTCCCAACTTTGTGGGAACAGTTTGGAGTTGACCCCTTTCTTTTCCAACATAACTGAGCACCAGAGCACAAAGCACGATGTCACCAGGTGACTTTGAACCCATACAAGCACTAAACAGATGCAGACAAAACTGAAATTGTCATCTTTGGACCAATCTAGAGTCAACACTCAGCTTCAGTTATTACTGCTAGAAAGTAGAAATCATGCCTGAAATCTGGGAGTAGTGATGGACTCTGACCTGAACCTTCAGAGCCACATAAAGACAGTTATAAAGTCAGCCTTCTATCACCTGAAGAACATTTTTAGGATTACAGGACTAGTGTCTCAGCGAAATCTAGAAAAACTCATCCATGTGTTTAACTTTATTTGCATTGATTACTGCAACAATGTCTTCACAGGTCTGCCTAAAAAAAGAAATAGCATACAGCTGCAGCTGATACAGAACGCTGCTGCTCACATTTTCACAAAAACGAGGAAAATAGAGCATGTTACCCCAATTCTAAAATCCAGAGCCTTGAATTTTTAAGGGTGGTGTTCCAGTCCTTAAGGTAACAATCCTCATTTCCCTCTAATGCTGTTTGTTCGTTCTTCCTTTTTTAGGGTCATACAGTCATTCGTTCTGCCAATACCAGCCTTCCTCCAATGCTTATGTCCCAACGAGTGATTGCCCCCAGTCCATCCCAACTACAGGGCCAGAGGGTGTCCTCCAAACCTGGGATGCCACGATCCAGCTCATCCAGCATGACCAGTGCGGTAAACTATCAGCAGGTGGGAATTTCTCCTGGCCTCATTTATTCAAGCTGCAAGTGTTTTTGTTGTTGTTGTTGTTTTGACCAATCAAAGAGAATTGGTCAGTGGTTGGAATAAAGTTATCAACCATAGTCTAATTAAGGTGTTTGACAAGTTTTAGTTCTGTGGGCAGAGTTACTTCACTGACTTAAATAGATATTCAGAGATCATCTCAAGGCAATAAAAAGACCCAAAAGTTGGTTCTATTCACATATGAACAATGAGGCTTTTAAATATGATATGGGAAAAAATATCCTTAAACTTTGTTGTAATCCTGCACAGCTGCATCTTTGATTTCCAGCCATTTATTGCATGTCTTGCATGTTTTATTGCACTTCTTTCCCGACTGCACCACCAGTACCAAAAATACTTTCAAAAAATATTGAGTGGTTTCATAATACACTGCCTGGCCAAAAAAAAAGTCGCCACCAAAAAATGGTCACACTCTCTAATATTTTGTTGGACTGCCTTTAGCTTTGATTACAGCCCGCATTCGCTGTGGCATTGTTTCAATAAGCTTCTGCAGTGTCACAAGATTTATTTCCATCCAGTGTTGCATTTATCTTTCACCAAGATCTTGTATTGATGATGGGAGAGTCTGACCACTGCGCAAAGCCTTCTCCAGCACATCCCAAAGATTCTCAATGGGGTTAAGGTCTGGACTCTGTGGTGGCCAATCCATGTGTGAAAAAGACGTCATTCTCCCTGAACCACTCTTTCACAATGTGAGCCTGATGAATCCTGGTATTGTCATCTTGGAATATGCCCGTTCCCTTTGGGAAGACAAAATCCATTGATGGAATAACCTGGTCATTCAGTATATTCAGGTAGTCAGCTGACCTCATTCTTTGGGCACACAATGTTGCTGAACCTAGACCTGACCAACTGCAGCAACCCCAGATCATAGCACTGCCCCCACAGGCTTGTACTGTAGCCACTAGGCATGATGGGTGCATCACTTCACCTGCCTCTCTTTTTACCCTGATGCGCCCATCACTCTGGAACAGGGTAAATCTGGACTCATCAGACCACATGACCCTCTTCCATTCCTCCAGAGTCCAATCTTTATGCTCCCTAGCAAACTGAAGCCTTTTTTTCTGGTTAGCCTTACTGATTAGAGGTTTTCTTATGGCTACACAGCTGTTCAATCCCAACCCCTTGAGTTCCCTTTTGCATTGTGCGTGTGGAAATGCTTTTGCGTTCACAATTAAACATACTCCTGAGTTCTGCTGTTGTTTTTCTTCGATTTGATTTGACCAAACGTTTAAGTAATCGCCGATCACGATCATTCAGGATTTTTTTCCGACCACATTTCTTCCTGGAAGACGATGGTTCCCCACCATCCTTCCAGTTTTTAATGATGCGTTGTACAGTTCTTAACCCAATTCTAGTAGTTTCTGCAATCTCCTTAGATGTTTTCTCTGCTTGATGCATGCCAATGATTTGACCCTTCTTAAACAGACTAACATCTTTTCCACGACCACAGGATGTGTCTTTTGCCATGGTTGTTTAAGAAATGAGGAGTTACTCATTGCATCAGCTGGTGTTAAATAACTTGTTGCCAGCTGAGAGATAATTGCCTATGCAGTACTTATCCAATAGGAGGCTTGTACCTATTTGCTTAGTTAAATCCAGGTGGCGACTTTTTTTTTGGCCAGGCAGTGTATTTCTCTCCACTTCATCCGAGAAAACAATAATTAGAACATTGCAAGTTAATATTTTGTTGTACATTTTACAAAGCCAGAATATTCTGCTGTTAAATAAAGTTGAGGTGTGATTGGTGTAAAACAATTGTTTGAGCATGTATTTGCTTTGGTTTGTGAATATTTGTAATCCTTACAAACCATAGACTGCATTTGATCCAGAATGTGTTCCAGGTGGAACCTGTTAGAAAAGTTGTATTACTTTGTTTCTTCTATGCAAACATTTGGCGTAAAATTTTGGGGAACAAGTACTGTCCATGATACTTCCTAATGGCTGCAATTCAATAATTTGTCTTAAGTGTTTTGTTTTTGATAAGCCTAATATGCCTTACAGGCCAGCCAGCAGGTGGCAGCTTCCCAGCGCTCCAGCTCCAGTGCCATGTACATGAACCTGGCCCACATGCAGGCAGCAGCAGCAGTGGGGGCCAGTGGTGTGACAGGCGGTCTTGCTGGAGCTTCAGCAGTCAGCCCATCCACCATGTCTGGCTCGGCCAGTGGAGCAGTTAGCTCCATGGCTGATCAGGCCAGCAGTCAGGCAGCTGCCAAGCTGGCTCTACGGAAGCAGCTGGAAAAAACCTTGCTGGAGATCCCTCCACCTAAACCCCCAGCCCCACTGCTCCACTTCCTCCCCTCTGCAGCTAACAGTGAGTTTATCTACATGGTGGGCTTGGAGGAAGTGGTACAGAGTGTCCTGGACAGTCAGGGTAAGTACTTAAAGAAACAGTTTAAGATTAGAACTCTAAAAAACAACTGAGATGTACGGACAGACAAAGTATGAGTAGTAATAACACCTTATTTGTAGCAAGGTACCAATGTGTAAAATGACTATTCATATGAGGCTCTGCAGCTAGTCTGCCTCTTTTGGAGATAAATAAATTGGTTTAAGTTTATGGAGATTTGATAAAAAGTAGAAAAATGTTTGTCAGAGTACTTAAAGTTATGGATATCTGGTGCAGCTCGTCATTAGTTGTGCTGAAACAATGCGTTTTGTGCAGGTAAATTCAGGGGGTCTTTGGCCCGTATGGAGCCTTTCTTCTGTGCCCAGTGCAGAACAGACTTCACACCCCACTGGAAGCAAGAGAAGAGTGGCAGAATCCTCTGTGAGCAGTGCATGACATCCAATCAGAAGAAGGCTCTGAAAGCAGAGCATACCAACAGACTGAAAAATGCTTTTGTGAAGGCTCTTCAGCAGGAACAGGTCAGCATTGATATGGTATTGACCAGTTACTGGTCTGAAGGTATACATCTGCTATAAAAAGCTACACTTTTAAATTGGGAAAATATTGCTTTATGTCTTTATAAGATACAACAAAGAAGTAAGACAAAGTTCTGGGGTGAGCAGAGTTCAGATCGGAGCTGTGCCTGTCCTTCACCCATTTTAACACATTTGGTCTCTTTCATTTTTGTTTTCAAGAATGATAGCAGGTGTTGTGCACAAACTACTATTAATATGGTAAGGCTTTTTGAAAGTTAGGTTGTCAGTCTAAAATTCTAAATCAATATGTCTAATAAGTCCAGTGCAAGCAACCTAGTAGAGCCTAAAACCTGGATAACTATCCAATTAATATTAACTTCATATGTTAATCATGAGAGTGCAGAAAAGCAAACCCTGCAATAAACACAATTACGTAATGATTTCTACGAAAGTTAGCATGTGTTTATTTAGTCTGTTGCTTTGACGTTCCACCAATAAATCTTTTGAAGTGACCAACTGTATGAACAGATACTGACTTTTATCCTACTGCTGCATTTAATACTTGATTTTTCTAGATGTTTTTAGCTCAAAAATCTTATTTGCAATGCATTGACACATAAAAGTCTGTTCTTAGAGCAATTTGTAAGGCACCAAATGTGACAAGTTTTTGTTTTTTGTTGGCCATTGGATAATTTTATCTTTTATTTTTAAAACATCTGAGTAAAAATACCACAGCTTCACAGTATCATAGTACTGAGTCTCACGGGGTGAGAATCTAATGTCAGCCCATCAACATCCTGATTTATGTTTAATTTTCCCAATAAACACTGTAAGTTGTAAGGTTAACTTTGAGGTTTGAGGACACAACTAAAATCTTTCTTTTTCATGTGCTACTTAAGTTGTTTTTGTTATTTTTCCTTAAAATCACACTGACCAAGACCCTTGGTAAGGCTTCACCCCTAACCTTTTCATTGAGAGTAATGAACTGTAACTGTGTGGGTCTGTCAGGAGATCGAACAGAGGTTACAGCAGCAGGCAGCTCTCTCTCCCAGCTCCGCTGCTACTGGCTCCAATGTCTCCAAGACTGACACAATGATCCGACAGCATGCCCTGCGCCAGGTACACTGCATCACTCTTCATAATGTTTTAGGAATGTGTGGAAGTATTTATGTTACACCAATAAAAAAAACCATTGCATTCATGCCAAATTAAATGTTCTCTATTATTATTGGATAATTGCAGTCTATTTGACAATTTTGATGCTAATTGCGAAGATATACAAGCAAATCTGTTGCAAAAACAGTTTATATATAACCAAACACTAACAGAGTTACATTGCTATAGCAATTGTGATGTTCAACTTTATATAATTCTAGTGTTTCTTCAGGTGTACTTTTGCAGCTATGGTTTTAGTTTCTTCCTCAACCTTAGAAAAATGAGCTGTTTATCAGCAGGGTTTACTAAACATTTAATAATTCACAGAAACGGGTAGGGGAAGGGAACAAAAACTATAGGATAAAGAACCATAGAATTTCCTGAATTTTCTCTTGAATTTAATTGAAAATAATTTTGGAATGATATGATCAAACCCTTTGGTTTCAGAACCAAATAATTTAACTGTGTTCCTTGAAACTGGAAACCACCAACCATCTATTTCCTAGTTACCAAAAGTTACATAAGGGGCCCAGTATCTTGCCCCCTGGATCCCCTGGCTCCCTTTTTGACAGATTGCAGTGCTCCTTCTACTTTCTGATCAGAGCACACCGACTTTGCTAAATACTCTTATTAGTTATTTTTAGTAACCGCAATGTCCAGGGGATACTGGCGTGACCAAAATTGAGATATCTTTTTTTTGCCTTTCGATTTTTTTAACAATGGGGAATTTATCATTATATAAAAATATCTAGTTCTTGTATTGTGGACAGGAATTGTTTTTGGGGTTTTTTAAATTGAAGAATTGTTGTGTAGTTGAAGTAGATTATTCACTAAATCTCCAAAGGTTTTGTTAGCAACTACTTTAAAGTGACTAAATATATAAAATTGAGCTGTCTGATTGTACATATAAGGTGAAGTTAGCGATGATGTTTTGTTTTTTGTATCTAGGCTCAGCAGCCTCAGGCTTCTCTGCAGCGAGGTTTGTCTAACTCTGCAAGAGGCGTCCTTTCCAACTTTGCTCAGGCTTCTCAGCTGTCCGTGGCCAGCAGCCTCATGGGAATGAGCAGTGCTAAGCACTGTGGTAGTGGTGGGAGTAGTAACAGACTGCAGCATGACAGCCGCCGTCAAATTTACAACATCCCAGGTAAGGACAAGCTATTAGTTTTCTTTTTTTACATAGATAGACATTAATAACTTATGAACAGCAGAATGTATATTACATTGTTTCAGTATTTATAAAATAAGGACAATTCAACAAAAATTGTGAAACATTTCAACATCTTAATTGTGATGCACAAAGGCAAATGTATGAACAAGTCGGCAGAGCAGAAACGGAAAATAAAAGCTAAAAAACTAATGTCTGAGAAAACAGTGATTCTTGTTTGGGGTTTGTTGGGCAAAGTACACTAGTTCAAGTCATAAAGAAACACTTCCATTCTTTAAAATTCGGTTATCTGAAATTTTAAAATGGTAAACTTTGTGTTTGAATTCAGCTTGTTTAGAGTAAATCTGAGCCATTTGAGAAGGTCATTTGAGCCATGCGGGGAATTCAAAGCTGACTAGAATACTGGGCTTTATGTATGCTCAGTATGCTAGACATACTGAGTATATAGTATGTCTAGCATACTGTATGCTAGGCATATAGTATGCTTTTGTTTTGGTTTTGGCCAGTAAGTTGCAAGTTTGAAGTAAAGACATGGCTCATTAACATCTCTAACACATTACTCAACCCATGCTGGTAACGGGCGTTCAAATACTTAAGAGATGACATAATCCACAATAAACATACAGGAATGTTTATGGTGGATAAACCATAAACATACTGAATTGATGTCCTGTAGGTGAGTGACAGAACTTATTTTTTTAGAAGGCTATTACAATCTGTGTGCCACCGGCAGCGAGGTGGCACACAGATTGTGTTTTACACTTCTTACACTCTATTACTAACATTTTTTTTTAGTAATGGCATTCTTAAACATTTTGGCGATTTGGTGGCGAGGCAGTTATACCAATGCCTCGCCACCAGTATAACCGTGACAAGGCAGTGAACAGTGCACTGCACACAGCAGGATGATCAATTACAATTATCATTAGCGATAATCTTAGAGCGCAGAATGTTCTAAGATTTTCAGAAGGGAAAAATCGGGACCAAAAATTGTTCCAGGTGAACTAGGTTTAAGACAAAACCTCACAGCCTTGTTGGAAAATGAAACAAAAGCTGAAAACTTCTAAAAATCTGTATTTCTAACTAAATAAGCCAAGTCATACCTCCTGAGAGTATTGATGTGACGTTCCCAAGCAATTTGATTCTTTCTATGCTGTGAACGGTAGAACTCGAGTCTGTTAGTGACAGCTGTTCTCTTTTTTTTTTACAACGTAGCTTGCTTCTAATGCTCTGCACTCACTTCAATACCTATTGTTATTTTTATGTAACTTAAAATGATTTGACAGAGTTAGGATATCTTTTATGGTGCAGAAGGGATTTTTGTTTCACCAAGAGCAACTCAAGTCTATTTTTCTTTTGTTATCATTCTAAATTAAACTTGCCCTAAAGTATTATTAACGCACACAACATTTGTAGTAAAGAACAGTATATGGGTAGTTAACATTTATAATTGAAAAAGTGTTTTATGGAAATACATAGCCATTTTTAAGGTGGTTGTTTTGCAACATTCAAATATTAATTTTACTTTATATAGATGATTATACTTTTTGTGAATTTCACTCATAAAAACTGTATAAGGGATAAAATGATTTTAGAAAATTGCAAATGTTCAAAAATGTACATTTTTAATGACTCTTTATAGTGAGTGGATCCTGAAGAATCAGTTCCCTTCAAAGAGCCATAAAGCTTAGGAAAGCTTAGAAGCCACACTTTCAGAATCTGTAAATAATTCAAAATGTCCCCAAGTAGACTTGTTCATGGTTTTGTCATGGCCAGTCACAATTCTTTGTTCATATCCTTATTTAAATGTACCAGTGTACTGGCTGTAAGTGGTGGTATTGTGTAAGAAGTGTTTCCTGTGTTGTTTAGTGCATCAATCTTTTGTGCTCTATATTTGTCTGATTTGTTCCTGTAGGGTTAAATATTGCCTACCTGAACCCTGCAGCTGTTGGAGCCCATAAGACTTCCAGCTTAGCAGACCGGCAGAGAGAGTACCTGTTGGACATGATCCCACCTCGGTCCATATCGCAGTCCATCACCGGGCAAAAATGAGCCCCATTAATTTCTCATGTGTGTCAGAGGCCAGCCTCGTTTGATAACTTCCCCCATTCTGAGGCACTCCCAGATCAGCTGATATGTTCACCCCACAGTTTCATCGCATGCAGTGCCTGTCCGTGTGCCTACCTTAGACCAACCCATGAGAACCTACCAAGCTGAACAAAACACAAGCTGTCAGTGCATCTCAGTTGTTCTTATTATAGCAGAAATTCCCTTCTTCTGTAATTCCCTTTATAATCACTGGTGGTAGCGCCTATACTTGCAACTGCCATTTAAGCTTAAGTTAGCGTTATTCATTATTTTATAATTTGCTTTTGAAGTGTTTGTCTGATATTTCTGTTTCTCTATTGTTTACCCTTTACTTCAAGACACCCAGTCATTGTCAATTTAGTGAGATAATTTGAAAATGTTCTTTTTTTTCTCACTTCCAAAGCTATTATGACTATTGATGAGAATAGAAGATCAGCAGGGTTCACTCTGGTTGCTATGCAACATAAAGTTACTCTAAAGTTTGTAAACATGATTTGTTTGCCAAGTAGTATTAAAAGAAAGTGAAAAATTCTGTTGGGAACAAAAACAGATAACATTAGGCAGAATTTGATCTTGAAAGACTATGCTGTTTTAAAGAATTGAACATTTGAGAGCAAAGTGCTTTCCATGGATCATCTCAATGACCTGCTTCAAAGAGATCATCAGAGTCATCACAACGATCCACACCCAGAACTGATTTCAGCCTGGGGTTCAGGGCAACACCTGGATATCTTGAAGTAAGCCCCAACCAACTTCTGTACCCACCAACTGAAAAAAGAAAATTATGTACAAAAGAGAATCTTGTGGAAATTAAGTTTGGAAACCCTCTCCACCATTCTTCAGCAAGGGGTTTCCTTTGCTTTAGTTAAGTTGTCAGTCTTCTGCTGACATCTATATGTTGTCAGCAAAACATATAGATGTTTTGCTGACAAGTGTGTAGGACATTCTGTTACTAGCACCATCAGATGAAGGAGGTGGCGGGCTGATGAACGAGAAGACAGAGGTGCCTGAACTGGCTAACTGTTGAGAAACCAGTTCACGTCGGTTGTCCTGACCTGCCAACAACCTCTCCATGCAGCTGTCCTTCATACTTTTACCTCTTCATTATTCACATAGTGAACTCTTTTTATCCCAGCAGTTCCTTTAGAGAATGTACCAAACATACAACTTCAGTCTACATCCAGATCACAGATTCTGTACCTAAAATACCCAACTCTGGGTTCTGGTTCCAGTCTGTGTTCTTACTTTTGTAATTCCTGCGTCTGTTCTTTCCCATTCTTTATATTTGTTTCTTTTTTTGTGCGCCGTCTCCAAATGATTTGGTGGCCTACCTGAGAGGTGTTGGCCACTGGAGACGATAATAATCTAAGACATTAACTGTTGAAAAATCTATGGATTGTGTATAGATACCTAACTTCAGAGAATAAAGGGTGTGGATGTTTTACAGGAGAGACTGGATCAATCAATGTGTGCACATTGTGCTCACAAGTCGCCTCACTCAAGAGGAGCACTTTTCATATTTCCAAATGGAAATTTTGTTTGTTTTCTGGCAAGGAGGAAATGAATGTTGGAATGAAAGTGCATATGCATTGTTTATTGCTGATTAAATGTTTAGACCCCTGAACACATACCATCCTAACTACAGTATTCTGTCAATCTATGAAACACCAATAAGTTTAAAGTGTGCCCAGTTTAACTTTTTACAGTAATGTGTTTCATTTTCAATGCCATGTTAATAAATATTAGTATCAGATTCTTTTCACTGATAGAGCCTTCCTCTCACTTGTACCTTTCTTGTAAAGAAAGGTATGACCTTACTTTCCCTACACCTCAAAAATTATATCTAGAGTATTTCACTGTACACTTTTCTCTGCTTTGATAGACAATCTCCATTCTTCTGTGATATACTCAGTGAGCAGGATATGGGCTCTGCTGGCAGTTCAAGGTTTGACCTTTTGATTTTCATGTTCATGGCATTATAAAAGTCTCCAGCATGAAGGTGCAGTACTTTGTGTTTTCTGTGATAGATGGTCTTGTTGTAAGGGACCCTTTATGGTGAAGGCCTTTGCACAGTTTCATTGTGTTGATGCCAGGTCCCAGTGGTTTCTGACCCTCTTGTCTGATGAGGAAAACTTATGTGATAAGCTGGTTTGCCAGTTCATAAGAGAAAATTAAGTTTGAGGGATTTCTCATCTCTGGAGCTTTTTGAATTCTTTTATTTGTTCCTGAGTAATGACCTGTACAAATTTCGATAAAGATTTACTCTTTGCACAGTAATTTCTTTTCTTTTTTTTGAAAGTGTCCATGTTGTTTTCTTCATTCTGACTGTGGTTATATTTGCACACATCTTTGTTTGCAGGGTCTTTAGCTTCACCTTTTGAACAGGAGATGGTGCATGATCCATATTCACACTTTGTTGGCTGGAGCAGGACTTGAAGAACTCTCACATATGATAAAATGTTAGTTGCACAGGTCCTTGCATCTACTTGGACTCTGAGACCATAAACTGCATGGTAGACTGCCCAGGCCACCTGACTGAAGCTGTCTGTGTTGTGCTTAGTTAGTTTGCAATAACTCAGGTATTTCAAACAGTGTTCTCTCGGTCTTCAGTATTCATGGATATGGTTACCACTTGATGCAGGGAATTCTTAGCTGATTTTGAGGGGAGGTCGATTCAGTTCACACTGGGGTTGTCACAATGCTAAAGTTTCATACAGATGTTAGGAAATACTCAATATGGAGGCAACTTTTTTTTTTAAAGAAGGCTTCTTTCTAGTTGAAAGCAAAAACTGTGATTAATTAAAATATGATTAAATTTGTTGCTTCCATAGTTTGGGCATAACCAATAAGTATTGAACAATTTAGCTTTGTTTAAAAAAATTATATATACAGTACAGACTAAAAGTTTGGACACACCTTTTAATTCAATGAGTTTCCTTTATTTTCATGACTATTGACATTGTAGATTCACACTGAAGGCATCAAAAGTATGAATAACACATGTGGAAATATGCACTAAACAAAAAAGTGTAAAACAATTGAAAATACCCCTTATATTCTAGTTTCTTCAAAGTAGCAACCTTTTGCTGTGATTACTGCTTTGCACACACTCTGCATTTTCTTGATGAGCTTCAAGAGGTAGTCACCTGAAATGGTTTTCACTTCATAGGTGTGCCCTGTGGGATTTCTTGCCTTATAAATAGTCATGAAAATAAAGAAAACCCATTGAATTAGAAGGTGTGTCCAAACTTTTGGTCTGTACTGTATATATATATATATATCTTTTGTCTTTTTGACATTTTGGACAAATGGGTCAATTTATATCGAGTTTGATTATTATTTTGACAACCCTAGTTCACAGTACTCTGGACTGAAACATTTCCTACACCACATTTTACAATCTTCAGTCATCTCAGAAATCTGTCTTACCTAAATGAAAGCAAAATCACATGGAATATTTTTAAACTCTTACCCATCTCTGCATCTAGATAGGCACACATTCACTTTTAAAGTATAATATTGTGCCACATTAGAATCAACTGTCTTTCATGTTCTGGACAAAATCAGCTCTTCTAAACAGATTGTTCTTCTATTTTAACTTTAGGTATGATTCCATTACATTTTATTTTTAAACTTACTTGGTCTTCATGGAAGTATTCACCTTCAATTTGCTTGAATTGGTTTGGGGCCACTTCAAAAATCATCCATGGTGCTCTACACAGTCAGTACAGAGGTGCATTATAGTGAACCTATACAGTTGAATAAATACATTGGTTAAATTAAATGAAATCATTCAAGTTGACTTCACCATTAATTTACAACAAATGCTATGTCTAGGGAGAAAAAAGGGTCAATTCATATCCAAGTCTAGTGAATTCAAGTCATTTCAAATTCAGTGCATTTCATTGCAAAACATTCATATACTAAGGTTTGAACTCAGTTTTACAATTTCCTGTGCATTTAACATACATTTATTACAAGATATCAGTAAAAAGTTGCAGGCAGCCCAGTCGATAACATCAAGTCATTGACATTGCAGACTGAGCTACAATGTGACCACAATAAAAATGAAATATTCCCTTTGAAATTGGTTTTAAAAAATTCAGCTTGGTTTAGTATGAGTGGCCACTTTCAAGGACTGACCAGGAGTTAAAAGTCAGGAAACAGGCACTGAAAACGGACGTCCCAGTCCAACAGTACAGTACGACGGGAAACAAAATCTATGACTTTAATAATAGCATTAGTTCAACCTGGAGTTGCAAAACTGTCTGAAACTTTAAATATTTCCAAAGTGAAGGCTAGTGCTCAATATGTCCTTCTGTGGCCAAAGCCTAAATGCGAGACAAACTTTTATCAAAACAGAGGCTTTGAGCCTAGTTTTGAAAGTAAATTAGGTTTTTGTCTCATGGACAATAACTGTAAGCCATTTCCATCCAAAAAAAGTCTGATAAATTAATCATTATTTTGTTAGCCAGGTTATCTGATAGAAAGGTATAAAACAACCAAATCTTCAATAATTCACCTTTGTTATTTAGAGAATTATATGTATTAAGAAGATTTTTAAATTCTGTTCTTAAACTTACAGGGAGCCAGTAAGGAGAAACTAAAATTGGATAAATGTATCATCTCTTTTACTTTTTGATCCAAGTAAAGACCTATTTTCATAGAGTTTTGTTTGTTTGTTTTTTGGCCTTTCTAATTTGTATTCCAACCTAGGCCTAGTTTTTCTGGACCACTTTGTACATTTAAAATTTTAACAATTTTGCACATGGACATGCAATATTTGTAAAATTGTTATCTTACAATCTTACTACAAATATTACTGCAGTATATTTGTAGTGAAGAGCACAAAGATGTGGTACTCCTAAACTTAACTTTTTGCGTATGTTAATTTTTGTATTAACATGAACAAGCTGAATTCTTTATTTTATTTTTTTATGGTTTTATTGGCTCTAGTGGCCTTTATTTGATAGTTAATTGACAGGAAAGTGGGTAATGAAAGAGGTTGAAGACGTGCGGCAAAGGTCGCCAGGCTGGGAATCGAACCTGCGACAGCCGCATCAAGGACTATGGCCTCCATATGTGGGTTGTGCGTAACTCCGGCTCCACCACAGCACATCCCCAAACAAACTGAATTCTGTTGGACAAATATGAACTAGTCAACACGTTTTTCAATTGGGCCTAATTAGAATCCCAGCCATCCATAATTGCATTTAAGGGCACAGATTTCTTTTAGTTTGGTTGATAAGGTTATTTTAATTAAAGTACATGACTCTTAGTATCTTCATTTTCACGATACAGATCAGTTTTTCAAGTTTTAAATACTCCCGATAATTTATGACAGTGAATGATGTTACTATGTCAGCAACAACTGATGCTGTCTTTATATTTCAGCAAGGGATAAAGGACAAAGGTCTCCCTTGCTTAGTTCTCTCCTCTCATGCCCTTGGTCTATCTGTTCATCAAGCACAACTATTTCAAAAACATCCTCACTCCATCAGATAGTTATTCTTGCTGGCTATTCCTGACATGTTCTCATTTCAGTACATGTGATTTAAATTTTTATTATCTTCCACAGGTAAGATATTGTCTATCCGTGGCCTCTTATAAGAATGACAGTTCAAACAAATCTAACTTTTAGCTGTATACTTTGAACTGATTGCAGTGAGCCTTACATTGCTCTGTGCTCTTTTATAACAAACCAACCAAATGTCAGTAACATTTAGCTTACCAAAACATTTCTCCAATACTACAATGATTCTAGGCTCTACAACTGCTCATAAATGTTTCAGTTGGATATCAACTTTATGCATCTCGGAAATTAAAGCTGTGTGTCTTTTGTGTGTGTGTGTGTGCGTGGGCGTGGGCGTGTGTGTGTGTGTTTTTATTGTGGCCGCCCATTGAAGCTTTTTGTATCGCAGTAACTGCACCATGCACGTTGTGTTAGAAATACTTGATTTATTTCTCAAGTAGACATCCACATGAGTACAAGATGGTTGTGTTGTAGTAACTCAGTCCTGCCAGTGTCTGCACCACATTTATACTGAAATATAAGCATTAGGTGTATAATCTGCTTAATTGCTTTTTTGGTTTTCTATTTAAGTTGTCATTGACTTAAGTTTTATAAAACATTATCTCTTATCCAGTTGGAGGAACAGTTTAACTTGTATGTAGCAATGTTATATAAATTTTTTGCTATCTGCACCATGTTTGGACTACACTAAACAATGTGACACAGTTTGTGTTATAGTTCTCCTGCCAAGTGTAAAGTTGAATTTGAGAAAGAACCAAACCCTCCTGTGTCTCATATCTTTTTGCAGATGCATCCATGTACTTTTATGTTTGGACTTTTTTTTTCAGCTACATGTTTTTAGATTTCTGAAATAATTTTATTCTGATGTCTTGACTAAGTTCAATTTTCTGTTTTATTGCAGTTTAAAAAAAACATAAATGTATTGACTATTGAAATAAATGACACAATATTTGCTAGGTTTGAAGTAATAACTTATTGTACAGAAGCATTTTTCCTCCCTTGTACTGAAAAATAAATTAAATGGGTGTACATTGTGTAGAAAAGCAAACAAAAAGCCATGAATATTGTGAAGCTTGTCATTTTGTTTTGTGATCACTGTGTATTATTGTGTAACAAATGTGCAAAACGTTAGGGATTTCATTTAACCCTCTCCACACCCCCACCCCCATCCACCCAACTCCACGTGGTCTTGCTAGATGCAATTGCTTGATTTTGTTTGTTTGTTTGGGGGGGGTTTTGTTGTTTTTTTTTTTTTTTTGACTAAAGTTTGCAGTAAAGTGTTTACTGATTCAGGTGAACAACATTTGCAGTCAATGACTGAGCTTTTGAAGCATTTAAACTTGATGTGTAAATTAAGGTGGGAATTGAAGTTTTTTTAATTCAATTGCTATTCTTGTTTGAACATGGTGTAAAGAAGCACTTATATATATGTTACAGTAGCTTATAATTTGTGAAAGTCCAGCCTACTCAGACAAGATGTGTTCATGCTAAATTATGGTGACCTGATCAATCTGAATCAGTGATCACTTTTTTGCCAATACCAGCATATAATAGTTGTGTTCCTGCACTCTTTGACTTTCTTGTATTGGTTATTGTTGCTTATGCTGGAAAAATACACACCGCAGAATCCAGTTCATCAAATAATTTTATTTGCATTGTGGTGATAATGTTGAAATCAACCAGAGACGAACTGAAAACATTTTTGTTTTGCTTACATCAATCCTGACCTTTTGCACATACTTGATATTTAACTATCTTCAAAGGTAAAAAATAATGCTGTTTGAATACTGCCAGTTGATTGACAATTATGCATTGATTGAAAAAAAAAAAGCTAATTTTGGAGGAATTAACTTTGTAATATTTATCTCTTGCAAGCTATGTTTAATAAAGGTTGAAACAATTTGCCTCAAAGTGTGATGTCATTACCTGAAGTAATCAAACTTTGTATTTTATCCAAATAAATCCAGGATGTATCCTCCTGGGTATGTCCCTGCCTGACAAGCAGGCTCTCCTTTGCCCAGTATTCTCTTTGAGAAAATTTGATCAATTGCATTTAGAGATCAGTTGACCAGATCTATAACTTGAAGATTCGGAGGATGTGCAAAAAAAGGCTCCAAAACAGCAGCACAAGAACAGCAAGCAGAGTGAAGGTGGGCAGAGAGGGAGCAGAGGAAAAGAAGTGTTGTTACATTAAGTAACATATTCCCATGTGAGATTTAGTATTTATATTTTACAATATATTGCAATAAAAACATAAACTACATACTTGTATATATTGACAAATACAAAAATGTATTGCAATGAAGACCAAAAAGCAGCACTATATTTTACATGTAATTTATATGCTACAAGATACTCCAATATTGAAACCAGATATTTGCATACACTGAATAAAAATATACATTTTTCTCACTTTCTGAAGTTAAATCAGACAGCTTTAATTTAGTCAGAATTACCAATATTTTTTTTTCTATTTGTAAATGTTTTTTACTTGTTTTTTTGTGTGTTGGCTAGTTTTGATGATGTCTAACTTTAGTGCATGTTGAAATATTAGATGGATCATGATTGTTTTGAGTAGGCCTCAACTTAGGTTAGATTTAGATTCATGATTTAATCAATACATAACTTAATCAGTAGAACATTTTTCTTAGATATAATGATAACGATTTAATTAAAATTAGTCCATGTAGTAGAGCTTTTATAGTAGATCACATTCTTAAGACTGTATAAGTCCTTTATTCCTCTGTGAGCTCTGTGCGGTAGGAACCAGTTTGAGGCACTTTGAAAGGATGAAAAACACAGATAGCTGATAAACTTCGGCCCGGCTTTCTTGAGTAGTTTCCGTTTGAAATGAACACATCTATTGTTCGTAGCCTGGGAAAGTGCGCAGGGAGGATGGTTTTGACAGCAGATAAACTCAGCCCTGACCTTGGAAACAGCACCCGCATGGTCTCTGGTGTACAGACAGCATGTAATGACATGGTGCTGTTTGTGCTCAGGGAGACCATCTCTGAAACAGTGCGTCAAAATGCATCAGACAGTAAAGAACCCGCCTTGATATAAAAGTAATTGAGCTAAAACAGCTAGTCAAATCACTGGGGTGGAACTGTCTTTTTTTCCTTCCATACATGGTGGTCTCCGGAGACGTGTCTTTGTATTTGGCATTTTTTCTAAGGTACGGTAATTTATGTTTCCTTTTTGGCTAGTTTTCTGATGACCATGTTGAGCTGTTGGTGTGACTTTATGCATTTGATTGTTGGAATAAATTCTGGTTGATTGTGAAGTTGAACAAAGACTGTTGTCTTTGTGGTTTCACTGTTACACATGACATTAACTGACCTGGGGGGAGATGAGATAACAACATTGTCCTTAAGTTATTTTGTAACCACTCTGGCTGTATGCTGAGAGTTATTGTTCATTTGGAATACCAATATGTGCCCAAGCTTTTACAGTGAGTATCTACAGTATTCAGACTCCTTTACGTTTTCACCTTTTGTTTCAATGCATTTGCTAAAATCAAATAAGTTCATATTATTTGAGATGGGATGAGATCTTCTGTCAAGATGTCATGCCTTCTTGACAGAAAAAAACAGAAATGTAGAAAGTTTTGAAAATGTATTACAAAAAGAAAAAAATAAATATCACATGGTCATAAATATTCAGACCCTTTGCTGTGACCATTACATTTAACTCACATGCTGTCCATTTCTTCTGACCCTCCTTGAGATGGTTCTACTTCTTCACTGGAGTCCAGCTGTGCTTAAACTGATTGGACTCGATTAGGAAAGGCACACACTTGTCTATATAAGAACTCAGCTCACAGTTCATGTCACCCTAGTGAAAAAAATATATGCTATAGTATATTTCAAATATACTTACGTTTGTGTAAGTACATGTTAAGTATACTAAGTATTAAGTGTACTACCTATAAATATATACGAAGTATACCAAAAGTATTCTTGTACCAATTTTGATATTACAACTTTAAACACACTTAAATATAATTGTGCCAAAATACACTTTTAAGAAATATATTAAATGAAAGTATATTTTTAATTCACTTTAAGTGAACAAAATATGTATTTGCTCAAGTGTACCAATGAATATGCTTTTAAAAATATTTTAAAATATATGCTCAAAATAGAATATTTAAAATTCACTCAATGCTTACTTTAAATTATTAATTTTAGTATGTTTTAAATTACATCTGAGTGTATACTATAGACTAATAAAGTATGCCTTTTTAAGTTCCTTAATAATCTTTTACTATTTTTGTTAAAATGGCAAAGAATGTAAAAAAAATAACTATCCTTATAGTGGCACTTGAAGTAATGTTGTTTAACAAAGTAAATAATATGTTCAAGCCTTAAAATATCAAACATTGACACTTTAGTGACATAGGTTCTACAACAGTGTTTCTCAATCATATTTGGGCCAGCATCCCTCTGTCCATTATCCAGGTCCCTCACCGCCCCCCATCAAAGAATTTGTAGGCTACTTCGCCTACTTTGTTTATACTTTGAATAGTATTGTATTATTAATATTACTATCACTATTGTTGATGTTTTGAGTTTTGTGGTTGTTTCTGTATTTATAATCAAAAATAATTTCCAAGAGAACAAAAAAGCCATGTGAATAGAAATTATTTTTACAGGCATCTACAAAAAATGCAATGGATATTCAACTTACAATTGGTAGGCCTATCAGCAGCCAATCAGAGAGGAAAACATATTCTTGTTCTGGGCCATTTTAGTTGTTAAATTTTTCACAACATAACCAGATAAAAGATGTACAACAGTGCCTGTTTAAAGTTTAAACTATTTGCAAAAAGACTTATTGTTTTATTGTTTCTGTGCAACATTAAAACATGGGTAGAACTGCAACTATATAATCATAACTCTTCTTCTCTTCAGTGTTTCTGTCAGTTTCTGGTGGTGCAGCTCTGTGCTGCATTCAGGAGAATGGGATAGCAGAGTATCATTCATAACATTTCACCCACACAGCATTTACTGTGCAAACCAGAGCTTTCATTGGAGAAACAAAAATTCCAGATCCTTTCAATGCCATACAAATATGGGACAGAAACATGAATTATTTAAACTTGACTATTGATTTATAGATTAATAATTTTACTGGACAGAAATTACAAAGACAAAAGTTGGCTCTTAATCAAATTCTAATGAGTCAGATTGAAAGTGTCATGGAGTCAATGAACAGCCTCATGATATTAACACTGTCATGAAAAATAATATTGAAGAAATATATATATCAAATCTAATTAAAAACATAAATAAGCGATAAGTTCCTTATTACTGTTATTGTCTGTAAAATAAATATTTCTTCTTAGTACTAGATGTGGTCTCAACAAACTCATGGCACTTTAAACATTTATTTTACCTTTTATTTTAAAACAATGACCGTTTATTCTTGCCATGTAGTCCTCTGTGTTAATTATTGCTCGAAAGGTCTTGCCATACCAGTTTATTTCTCTGTATTTACTTTAGATTCTTAGATTATTCTTGCATTTTGTTCTTCATTCGTTTCCATTTAGTTTTCTTTGATTACTATTATCCTCTCTTGGTTTATTGTTATGTCCGCTTTAGTTTCTTTCCTGTTGCTAGTTTTATTTTATCGTTTGTATTGTCGCTCACCACCAGTAATCTTCACTCATCACGCCATTCACCTGCTGCGCGGCTTAATCATGTGTTTCACCTAATTTGCCACTCATATTAATTTTTCACTGTCCACCGCCGGATTCTCTGATCCTGAGTCACATCTAGTTCGTTGCTCCGTTCTAGGTCCCGGTTCTCCTGTTTCAGAGTTTTTTGCGTGTAGTTTCTTTCTTTCTTTTTTTTACCCCCTAAAGTGCGGAGCGGTCGGGAAGCGTATCGATGGAGAAAAGCAGACTGACGTAAACCTTTTAAAACAACGGGAAAAATCCCGGTATTCTGAAGATTAAAATTCAAAATTGCTGTGGTACTACAGTTTCATACCGGATCACTTTTAGCACCAACGTTAACTATATAAAATGAACGCTATGGGTATCACCCATAGAGAGATTTCTTTATTTAAATTGGTTAATTTTTCTGAGGGAAAAATTAACCAATTGTGATTTTACTCTTTACATGTTTATAAGAGCGACATTCCGTTGTCCTTCCATGGCAGCGTGCAGCATCCAGAAGATCAATAAAACATTTTTAATATAAGTTGCTGCTTTGACATGACTACAGCACTGCCAAAACATAGGTACAAAACCCCTCAATGAAACATAAAATATTTTAAAATCAAACACCAGACAAGTGAATCACAGCACCGTCATCAGCCGATGTAAAGCTGAACTGACGCGGTGAAGCTGCCAGTAAGCAGGAGCGCGGAGCTGCGCCAATAAGCTAACAGAAACACTGAAGCGAAGAAGAGCTACCGTCGATACAGTTGCAGCCAAGCATGTTTTAATGTTACACAACACCGTTTTAACAAGTTGTTCAAAGTCTAAACTGGTATTGTTGTCCATATAAGGTGTAAACTAGTTTACCTTCGAGCAAACGCCCCCCAAAGGAATCTCAGCGCCCCCCCTTTTGTAAAAATATCCGCCAGCGCCCCCTGCCGTCCTCTGAACGCCCCCCGGGGGTCGGTACCCTCCCCCGTTGAGAAACGCTATTCTGCAACAAAAACAATTCTTGTCCTTAACACTAGCAGGTATCTTCAGTTTTACATCTTTCCGAATCATGTGATCTGTTGTTTTCAGTTTTTTAACAGAAAACGTCCGTGTTTTTTTTTTTTTTTAACTAAAACATTTACCCAATCAATTTTCAGATGTATGATCAGTTAGTGAACGGCATTGGCGCCAGTTCACACTCCAGACCAGATGGTGGCAGTAATGCGCACTTTCAGTTTTTTTAAAAAACACCAAGAACAGCCAAGAAGCCAGAGAAGATAACAGACGCCGTTCAAATTCGCCATTTGTACTCGCATAAAATTGCCTTAAAACTAGTGATGTTACGTGATGTGCCGAGGCTTCGAGGTGTGTGTCGAGTAATGGAGGGGGCGTTTCCGTAAAGCGCGTATCGAGGCTTGCTTCATTTAGGGGAGGAGCCGAAAACGATGACGTCCGAAGCCTCGCTGCCTGGCTGTACCACGTGACTGCTTCGGGAAGTGGCTCAGATGTTGGCGCGGGGTTTGACAGCTTTAGAAACCCCACAGGATCCATTCAAAATGTGGGTTGTTGTAGGCGAGTTGCGGTCAGTTGAGAGAGTGGATAGAGTTTTGATAGTTTGGATAGCAGAGTTTGGATAGTGGTTATTTAGTTTGAGACAGTTAGTTTGGAGTTTGGAGAGTTTAGTAGATAGATAGATAGATAGATAGATAGATAGATAGATAGATAGATAGATAGATAGATAGATAGATAGATAGATAGATAGATAGATAGATAGATAGATAGATAGATAGATAGATAGATAGATAGATAGATAGATAGATAGGAGATTTAGGAGCGCGAGGATAGGAGTAGGATGGAGCCAGCGAGAAAGAGGAGGATTTCCCCTATGTGGGAACATTTCGATTTGATAAGCCCTAACAAGGTAAGGTGAACTGAAAATTTGCAGATGTGTTATGTTTGCTTATGAGGAACTGTATTTTTCACTGTTTCTTATTTTCTGTAAAGGTGAGGTGTTTATTGTGCTCCAAGGAGTTGGGGTACAATAATAACACCTCATCCATGTAGTGTCAAAAAAGAGAAATCGTTTGAAACCAAAAATTGTGGAGAAATTGTTGTTTCTTAATAAAAATGCATGAAATCATCCAAGTTACACAAGCATTAGCCTATTCACTACCCCCTCCCTAGTTCCACAAGCACTTTCACTGTCCTCTGCCTGATTAAGCCCATGCCATTTTTCTAGAGTCACAGAAAAACTTTATTACACAACATGCCATATCACATGACACTACTATTTTGGGAATAATTACACACAGAGGATACATTCAAACAATATTTTATTATACACATATGTGTATACATAATTTATGTAGACAAATGATTTCGTCCTACACCTTTTGTGACGTCATTCCCAAGAGCCATAATAGACAAAAATTCAATGCATCACACGTGTTAAGATACAGCTGGCTGTGATTATACACCTGGCCAGTAGGTGGTTTCATGTGCACATGAAGCCTCAAGAAATGAACCCTTTCTCGAACCAGTTGGCTCAAGTGGTTCAATGCCTCATGAGGCTTCATCTCACCATCACTACTTAAAACTAAAGAGGGCCTTGATAATAGTTAGTAGTTTTGGTAAATTCAAGCGATGTCCTAGTTCGAGTAGGACGACAACACAACTGGACAAGACATTCAACTTCGTGTTATAACTGCATGGAGGCTTTGTTGCGATTTAAAATAGTTTGCTTCATAAACTTAACCTGGTTTTAATTAAGCTTAGTATTCCTAAGAGACTTTGATATTGTGTGGCTGTTGTTGTAACTCGTTCGTCATTGTTTTTATCTTCAACATATTTTTGCAGTCTAAGCAAATTTAAGATGAAAGAGGAAGCCAGGGATAAGGAATTAGAAAACCTAAAGACTTTCCTGTCTCAGAAGAGGCTCTGGCTCCACCAAATCACCAACCAGTTCTGAGGATGAACCTCCACATCGTCTTCATGATGGAAGGCTTTGTTTTTACTGAGCAGCTAGCTTTAACAGCAAAAACTGGTGAGTTTCCAACATTAACTGCTTAATAAACATGTTTTGATTTAAAAAAAATAATTGGACAGAATTTATTCCCCTTGTTAATCTACCATTTCTCTTTCATACATTTTATTCATTGTTATCTTTCAGGACCCTGTGATGGACTGATGACCTGTCCAGGGTGAACCCCGCCTCTCATCCGATGACAGCTGGAGATGGGCACCACCATCACCTTGTTCAGATCATGGATGGAAAGCTTTTAAGGTAGTTTGTCTCCCTTAAGTCCACACTTAAAACAGCTTCATAGTTATTGCCAACATCAACTGATTCTGCGATATTGCTGACTATTTTTTTATATTTCTAACATAAACAAGCAAAGAAGTCACACAGAAATGTGTTTTCACACCAGGCATCTGGTCCCAATCATCATCAGTTTTGATGATGTCACAAATAAAGCGAGTCCACAACATCCTAAAATTGTAAGTTGTACTTTTTCCTTTGCGGTTTTTCTGTATTTTTTAAAATACAAGTGCTTTCTCTGTTTAATTGCTCTATTGTTTTGTTCTTTTTTGTAGGTTTCTGTAAAGTGCAGTGGTCCAGTGAAATGGAATGTTCTGTTGTTGATCCTCACTATTCTTAGGAAGGAGAAATGTCTGTTTGTCTGGAGTAAAACTGGAATACTGTGACATTGTATTAAAACAATATTCTATCCTTGGTGAAATATTTTTCACGTTTCCTCTAAAGTGTACCTATGATTTTATTGTGCTAATTTTCATAAGCATGTTGTACTTTGAATGTATTAACAATTTGTACAATTCTGTGATAGTATATTGGCAATGTACTCTTGAAAAATGTGGGTAAGACTTTATTTGGCAGGGTGTGCATAAGACTGACATGATACTGTCATAAACATGACAGTTAGTATGTTCCTGTTAGGAACATACTAACAGGTGTTACACAATGTCATTCTGTAAATAATGACACTTAATGAGAAGTTGCTTTAAGAGTTGGATTAGAAGTCCACGAACAGCACCAACTTTGCATTATTTTGTAAATAATGACACTGTAATGCAAAATTGGCACTTTTGATGGACTTTTAATCTAACTTTTAAAGTAACTTCTAGTTAAAAGTGTCATTATTTACCAAATTGCACTTCATGACAACAGTCAGACTTTTCATGAAGACTCCTTCATGTTCATGTCAGTCATCAAATACGGTGTTACCAAAATGGTAATATATTGAAAGCACAAGGTAATTTGTTTCACCTGTAAAGTGTGTTGTAAATGATCCTTCTGTGTTCTGGTAGCTTGATATGTTTGCAGTACTGCAGTGTGTATGACGCATGTAATGTACAAAGTGGCAAAGCAGAATAATAAAACACACTAAGTAACTAAAAAGTGTACTTCATTAGCAATTATAATAAACCAAAAGTGTAATTGTAGCATACTGTAATCACACTACTAATATATAAAATATGTAATGCCAATATACTTAAAATGCATTTGAAGTATATTTTAAATGTAATTCAATCACAAAAATGGTACTTTAGCTATACTAATCAAGCATGTTTATATTACATAAAAAGTAATATATTTAAAGTATACTAAGTGTAACTTAAGTTGTTGCAAAAAAGCATGTGAAGGTACACTTTAAATTGTGCTTTAATACAATTTAAATGCTATTAAAATACATTAAGCACAAAATTAGTTGTTCCAAAATGTCACACTTTAATTTAACTAATCCTAATTATACTTGAAGTATACTCATGATTAGTCTGACTTAAAGTATGCTTAAGTATACTAAAATTTAACATATTTAGTATATTTATTTTTCACCAGGGCAGAGCAAATAAGAATCATGAGGTGGAAGGCCAAGGAGCTCAGAGACAAGTGGCAAAGAACAGATCAGGCCAAGGTTACAGAATAATTTCTGCAGCAGTCAAGGTTCATAAGATCACAGTGGCCTCCATAGTCCTTAAATGGAAGGAAGTTTGGGACAACCAGAACTCATCCTAGACCTGGCCGCCCAGTTAACTGAGAAAAGCCCAAAGGTCACTGCAGCTGAGCTCCAGAGATGGAGATGGGAGAAAGTTTCACAAAGTCAACTATCACTGCAACCCTCCACCAGTGGGGCTTTATGGCAGAGTGGCCCGACAGAACCTCTCCTCAGTGTAAGACATATGAAATCCTGCATAGTTTGCCAAAAAATACATAAAAGTTTCCCAGACTACGAGAAATAAAATTCTCTGATCTGACGAGACGAAGATTGAATTTTTTGGTGCTAACTCTAAGTGGTATGTGTGGTTTTCTCCACGCATGTGGTTTTTATATGTGGAGGAAATCACACATAGCAGCATTATGCTTTCGGAATGTTTTTCAACTGCAGGGACAGGACGACTGGTTGCAGTTGAAGGAAAGATGAATGCGGCAAAGTACAGAGAGATCCTGGAAGAAAACCTCTTCCAAAGTGCTCAGGACCTCAGATTGGGCCAAAGGGTCACCTTCCAACAAGACAATGACCCTGTTGTGGAACAAAACTACTTGTCCTTGTGCTTGGTAAAGCATTGTCAGGTGAAATCACTCAATCAGGTTTATTCATATGTTGTGCACAATACAGAGAGCTTGTAGGACAATCAATAATGAAGGAGTTCTGGGTGAAAAGCTATGCCAGGCAGAGACAACACATGAGTTTTATACCAAGGATAAGGAATTCAAAACGAGGGGCGAGACAGTCTGGTTCTGATGCAGCTGTAGAAAACAACTTCCAACCTTGTACATGCAACCCAAATAGTTCTATTGCACAAGCGTTTAATAGAACATGATCAGCAGATTTTAACTTGTAGTAATTTTCCACCACAACCTGAAGCACACAGCTAAAATAGCAAAGGAATGGCTTTGGAACAACTCTGTGACCATTCTTGACTGGCCCAGCCAGATCCCTGACCTAAATCCAATTAAGCATCTCTGGAGAGACCTGAAAATGGCTCCACCAACGTTCACCATCCAACCTGACAGAACTGGAGAGGATCTCAAAATCCAGGTGTGGAAAAACTTGTTGCATCATTCCCAAGAAAACTCATGACTGTACCAGCTGAAAAGGGAGCTTCTACTCAATACTGAGAAAAGGATCTGAATACATATAATCATGTTATATTTCAGTTTTCTTTTTTAATAAATTTGCAAAAATTCCTACATTTCTGGTTTTTTTCTGTCGAGATGGGATGCTGAATGCACATTTATGAGAAATATGAACTTTTTGGATTTCAGCAAATGGCTGCATTTGAAGAAAATGTAAGAATTTAGAGGAGTATGAATACTTTGCATACCCACTGTATCTCTGGGTGGATGTTGATGGAATATTTCGACATAATGTTTTTTCCTCGTGATACCATTTATTTCTTTTTTTTTTTTTTTTTTTGCCTTTCATGTCTTCCTAATATTTCACTCTGCCCGTCATGCCAAAATCAGGGCATATAAATATGCATAAAAAGACAGAGAAATATTTTATAAGACCACTTTAAAATTATGCAAAAAAATTAAGTTCTTTGGGGAGGAAAAAATAACCTAAATGTGAGATGGTTCAAGACATCTGCACGGGACATTAATTGTTAATTATTTTAAACCAATATGTATCAACCCTAAGGGGGCAGCATTGTATCACGAGAAAGTATAGATGCAAAGTCGTTGGCTCAAAGCTGAAGAATTTTGGTTAACAAAATACATAAGGTATTTTGTAAGGTACCTATAGTTTGTAAGGTACTATAGCACAGTAAGGTGTTTTATTTACCAAAATCACTAGTGACTAGTGAATAGTCTTATCTTTTTGTTTTAGCTTGTGATTAAACTAGATTTTATTCCTTACTAAAAGAAAACAACAGAAAGAAGACAGGTAAGTACAGGCAAGAAAACAAGAGTTAAACAAGAGGAAAACATTTAAACTATGGACCGAGTTAAAAAAAAAACAAAAACAGGACTCACAGGACGTATTAGAAAAATAGTTTGTTTGGTTTTTTTTTTATTATTTTAACCCAGAGATTTATAAATGACAAAGATCAGATATCTGAGCTCATACCAATATGTATGTCAAAGAAACAAAACTGAACTCAGGCAAAAATGCAAACAAACTGGCTGCACAAACAAACATAACTGACCTAACAAAGAAATGACACACAGGGGCTTATATACTGGCTGATCAGACCAATTAAGACACAATAGGGGTATCTAAACAGAATAAAATTACTATCACTACTCTTATAATAGTATTACTACTATTATTAGTCAAACTATACAGCTAAATTTGACTAAACTAAACACCCAAAATGAAAATCAAAAATATTAAACTTTAAATACTACTATTTACTTAAATACAAAAACGTATCTAAACAAAGAAACTCCAAATTCCCCTGGCAGCAGGAACTAGTGGTGCAGTCCAATCAGCATTTAAGCCTGCTGAGCCCTGGCCCCCATACTTTGTCTGGCAACTCCATGCCATGGCAGGTAAGAACCGGCAAGAAATCAAGAGTTAATCTTAAGCAAACAAATTAACTTTAAGTTGATATAAATACATATGCTAACTAAATGTGCATGCTAACAAATAGAACAAATGTATTCAAATCAACTAATAAATGTTTTTATCGAAACTAAAGTGTTGTTGTGTTTGTATGAAAAAATAAATTGTGCATAAAAAGAGTTACTGGCCATGGGTTTGGCCATCACAGTCCCCAACAGGCATCTTACACTTCTGGCATTTGTCAGTGATACCGACATTCAGTTTACTCAACTTACACTCACCGGATACTTTATTAGGTACACCTGTCCAACTGCTTATTAACACAAATGTCGAATCAGCCAATCACATGGCAGCACCTCAATGCATTTAGGCATGTAGACATGGCCAAAACGATCTGCTGCAGTTCAAACTGAGCATCAGAATGAGGAAGAAAGGTGACTTTGAAAGTGGGATGGCCATTGGTGCCAGACGGGCTGGTCTGAGTATTTCAGAAACTGCTGATCTACTGGGATTTTCACACAAAACTATCTCTAGGGTTTTACAGAGAATTTTTATTGGTCCACAGTGATTGTAGTCATTCAGTGAGACCATTTAGGAATAGACAAAGGACAATACAGCCTAGTCTTTATTTTAATAGTTCCTGCAAGGGAAGGCAATGCTGGCAGAACAGTGGCACCGGTTGTTGCTACCCATCTGGAGGGAAACTGCCCATCCATCCCAAACCCTTTATCACGTTCCGATTGGTCCAGTATTCAAGCTGGTTCCTTTCTCGTTTGTAAAGATGGCAGAGGGAGAGAATAAATAGTGCAACTAGCTCTGTGCAACAAGCGGGTTGTCACATTATATCCCTGGAAAATGTAAAGTGTGTAAAAACTAGACATGCCTGTTTGAGTTCCAACTCAAACACTTTGTAACTTTTTACCTTCTCAGTCACCTTCTCTTTAAAATGCCTCTTTGTATTCATATGACTACCTAACAAACATACCACAGTTTGTGAGACTGAAGGACAGAGTGTCTAAACAGGTGGTCAGCAACACAGGAGCACCACAGGAAACTGTACTCGTGCTATTCTTCAGACTTCCAGCACAAGTCCGACTTCTGTCATCTACAGAAATACTATGATGACTCTTCAGTTGTTGGGTGTATCAGAGATGGACAAGAGGCTGAGAATAGAGAACTGATGAACCGCTTTGTGTCATGGTGTGGGAACAATCATCTCATTTTGAATGTAAACAAAAGAGATGATTTTAGATTTCAGGATCAAATCCTGTTTCCATCATGGAGAAAAAGTGGAGGTGGTTGAGGAATATAAATACCTCAATGTTTGCCTGGACAGACTGGAAAGGAATAGAAGGACAAACTAGACTGTACTTCTTGAGGAATCTAAGACCTTTCACACTCTTTTGCCTCAGTCTCAGATGATTCTCATAACATAACTGAGTGAAAAATCACTGGATTTTGGAATTTTTTTTTCAATGTGGTTGATCTTAAGTTATTTAAATTAAAATCCTTCAGCATCTTGCTCAATGTTTGCAGCAAGATACTGCAGATATTCTATACTCTCCACCACATAGTGGACAGACAGCGGAGCACCTTCTCACATAGGCTGCTCCAGCTCCACTGTCGTAGGGACAGATACAGGAAATCCTTCCTGCCACATGCCATCTCACTGTACAATAAAAGCCAAATCATTGTTCTGCACTAATCAGTCCAATTTTGCACAACTGCACTGTGGCACACTTGCTGTACATATATTTACATATACATACTGTATCTGCATTTTTTGAATCTTTGCAAGGACTGCTCTAAGTTGCTTTTTATATTGACAGCATGTTATATTTTATTTTTATTTTGTCTACAATTGCTACTCAGTGGTGGTTGTTGCGTGTCTTGTTCACAACAAGCATAGAGATGCTGTAACTGCGAAATAATTTCCCTGCTGGGATGAATAAAGTAATTATATTCTATTCTATTCTATTCTATTCTATTCTATTCTATTCTATTCTATTCTATTCTATTCTATTAAGTTTGTTGTAGAGAGTGTATTCTCTTCTGCCATCATCAGTTGAGGCAGCAGCATGAGAACCAGGGACCTAAAAAGGCTCAACAGCCTGATAAAGAAGGCTGATTCTGTTCTGGTTCTGTTCTGGAGATGACTGTGAAACCTCTGAGATGACAATGCAAAGTAGGGTTCTTCGTAAAATCAAGAAAATAATGGACAACCCTGACCACTCTGTTCATAAGCCTGTCTTGGGAAAACAGAGTGTCTTCAGTTAGAGGCTTCTTCAAATTCACTGTAATACAGACCGTTACAAGACATCTTTCTTTGCCAACAGCCATCACTATCTATAACAACTCTGCAGAATTTGAATTAATATGAGTTACATCATTTCCCCTTGGGATCAATAAAGTATTTTTTAATTGAATTGAATTTGAATACAATTGAAATTGATTTTTTACAGTGTATTTCTACATATTCTAAGTGTTCTCTGAGGACTCATCAAACAGAAGACAGTCATTGGTTAAGTTTTCTTTGTAGATATTTTCTTCTTCTAATATACGGTATGTTATGCAGGCTCTGTTAAATAGCTAAATGTCAGTGTATTTCGGTTAGTGTGACTGATTGAATTTGTACACAGCAAATGCAATGACATTTGTTGAGTCTATATTAGTTTTTGATATAAGAGGTAAACATACCAATAAAATCTGAGTTTTTTTCTCTGTTTGCAGATGTTCAGTGCACAAAGATCCTTCCTCTGGCGATGTGTCTGCAGCAGATCAACTGAGTGACTTGAGGTCTGGTGCTGAACATGCCTAAGGACAGCTGCCTTACCAGAGTACACCATGTAACTGAAGTGTCTCATTGGACGCATGGAACATGAAGTTCTTTCTTTGTTTATGCTGACATTCTGTATTAATGACAGCCCCACAGCAAGATGTTTAACATATATGTTAGAGATGTATTGTCTAATATATTATTATTAGACAATACATATTATTATTATGTATAGCTATAATACATAACTGCAAAATAAAATATTTTTGCTACAATGTTTCTGAAATTCAATTTGAACGAAAGTCAGCTAAGTTCCAAAGAGTGTAATCATTTAAATGCACAGTCAATACTAGAATACTAGTCGGTTTCCTAGTATTAACTGCAGCACAATTTTAGGTACAAAACCCCCAAAAAACAAAACATTTAATTAACATCCAACCAATCTCACTAACCAAGAACAAAAGTGGAAATTAAATAATTGAAAACAACACCTATTTCTTACACATTGTTAGGTATCGGGGGTTTTTTTTGTCCTTTTGGGGGTTTTCTTTTCCTTTTTGTTCGTCTGTGGTTCCGTTGGTTGTCCACCGGAAAGCGCCAGAGGCTGCCTCCCGCGCAGGGCGTTACCTGCGTTCCAGCACACCTGTTGGTCATCATCTAATCATCCTGAGGTTTAAGAGGAGCGGACTGACTGCACTTCTTCGCCTGAGTGTTTGCCAGTGATGGTGTTCCTAGCGACGCCGTGTGATCTCGTAAAGATCTCGTTCTGGCCCTCTGTATAACCCACCCTCGTGACGCCGTGGTGAATACCCACTGGTTCCCCGAGTCCCATTTCCATCTCCTCAGTTGGCTCTCAAGCCGAACACGGACCTGCCAGTTAGCAGTAGGACCGCTCCTCTGCCTCCCTCCAAGCCTTAATCTACCTGTCCGTCGTCCACCGCAACCTCCACGTAGCAACCCGGAACCACCCCCATCGAGCCGTACTCTGGAATTCAGATCACCTCCCAGGACCTGCAAGATAGGAGACGAATCCCGAGCCCACAGCCTACCCTCTCCCCGCAGTCATTATTCGACAACACAAGACCGTTCCAGTATACCCGTGTAGCTCTCATTTCCTACAACCTTGAACTCAACATTTTATCTGTTGTCCTTCAGTGCGCCAGCGATTCCGTGACCCTGCCCCCCTCCTGGAAAGACCCTGATCCATCTTATTTTGCTCAATTGTATTCAATAAACATTATACTACTGATTCCTTTACTCCTGTCGTGTTCTGCATGTGGGTTAAAAAACTAGATCCAAACATGACACATCCTGGGAACTTCTTTGCCTTGTTGACTTTCATTCATTGAACATTCATTTCCAGTGTCCAATTGTAGATACACGGATTGTTTTCGTTTACCGTATATAAAATAATTTTAAACCCACTAATAATAAAACTATATATATATTTACAATATATATTTACATATATAGTTCATTTATGAAACCATGCAGCCATTTTAAAATGTGCACCATAAGTCTTATGCAGTCCTTAAGCTCAGTTTACAGGTGAGTGCCATTTGTTAGTTAAAGGTATTCCACATATTTCTTTATTGCTATGACAAGTCAAATTTTGCAGTTAAGTAACTCGAGATGTAGCCAGTCTACAATCCAAATTTTCGCTGTCCGTCTGCGAGTGTGCAAGATTCATTCCTCATTAACTAACCCTGTGAAAATCATAAACACTATAGAGTAGATCAAGGTCTCTCGTCCAATTTAGTAAAAGTTTTTTTTTTTAATAACTGCAACAAATTCCTCTCCACCAAACCCTTTTAAATAGTAAGCACAGCATTTGAGGAAGACACTTTCAGTAGAACTCAGAAAGGACATAGGTGGGAGGAGAGGCTTTGTCAACAGAAGAGCAAGCAACTTCCATACCGTATGTGTGTGTGTGTGTGTGGGGGGGGGGGGTATGTTTCCATGCTGCTGTCAAATACACTGCTGCCTCAAGCAATGTACAACAATGATCCAACTGTTGTTTTTTTAGTTGTCCACCTGAAACCAAAGTTTCTATTTGTTACTGTTAGATGTACTAGTTATTTCCAAGTTTCACTCATTTGACCCAAAGAGACAGAGGAAGTTTTTGGGATGGTACAAACACCTACAAAAAACGCTGCTAGGAAGAGTGGTCAGATATCCATGTGGTATTTTGATAGTAGTTTGTTGATGATATCTGGCTAATAAATATCTGGCTAATAAATGTTTAAATTAAATTTACTTCTACAGTTTATGTAAGTATAAACTGTATAAGTAAAAAATCTATTTATTGATCCACAAAAGATTCAAACTTGTGCAGCAAAGTCTAGTTTTTAAAAATCTCTATATACATAGTCATTCCATCCTGGAATAAGAATAGGTTAAATAAATCCCTAAAAGCTCAAAAATAAATATGTAATGTCTGGATACATTCTAATTAGAAATTTATACAAATAAAATAATGAATGAATGAAGAAGTCATTTAGGGGTGTTTCACGGAAGAAGTCATACTAGCAAAAACAAAACAAAAAAAATAATCCATTACATTATGACTTGCAGGCATGCAGCTTCCAGATAACTGCATATCAGGCCACTCATTATGGCAAACGTTTACAGTTTTGCTTTAAAGTGTAGGTTAGATTTAACACACAAGCAAAAGTTAAGCCTAAGGGTAAATTTCCATCCATTTATTCTTACTACTAATAAGCAGAAACATTCTTTTCTTTCAGTTAGGATGACCTAATGATTTTTATTCCATCTAAAGAACACACTTAAAATACATAATATTTAAATTAACCCATTCATGCTCACACATATGCTGATGAAGCAAGCTTACTAGCTTGCCACCATCTGCCACATGTGCAGTGGCCACATCTGCCCTGAGGCAGTCTGACAGAAGCCAGTTTGCCAGTCTGCACTGATGCCACCGAACTTAAAATGATTTTTCCCTCTCAGCTTTAAATGCACAGACAAGTCATGATAAATATTAAATTATAGTGGTTGCACGAGTAGTGTGCGAGTTTCCCTGAGTGCTGTGCTTTCATATCATATTATATTTTTTCTTCAACCAGAGGCTTCTTTAGATTCATTGCAAGATTAACTGCTACTGGTGGCTTCCTGACTGCAACATCGCCATCCACAACTCTGAAGATACTCAGATAATATGAGTCACAACATTTCACTTCCCTTTGGGACAAATAATGTTTGAATTTGAACTGAATTTAGTGTAGAGTGAACAACTCTTCAAAGGTGAAACTGAAACAAAAACTTTCAGATATGTTGAAGAGCAGAAATTCTGCCTCATTTTAGACATTTCTTTATTCAAAAAAATGACCCATAGGGTTCCATACAAAAATAACTCATGTCGAGACAAAGCATTGCAAATATACAATCTTACACAACGAACTCATTTTGGGCCCTGATAGTTCAGAAATTAAAGAACGAGAACAAAGTAGATGTTACTGTGTGAAATGCCTTCTTAGACAACTGCAAATTACATACAAAGCTTGTATTCACATAAGGTGCTTTTTACAAGAAAACAATCTGGACATGTTGCCACTTGAATAAATTTTGCAATGTTAAATGGAAGTCAAATATAGACATGTTTTAACAAGGTGGATTTTTCCCCAGGAAATATTTTACTTTTGCATCAAAAACCAACAAGCATCAAACAAAATTAGGTCAAGAGTTGTGGTATAAAATGTGGCTTAAGTGGATGCTCAAAACAACATGGAAAAAAGAAAGCTGTTTATGGTTCTTTTACCTGTGAAAAATTTGTTCCCAACAAATTCTTTACAGTACTGCGACACAAAATAATGAACCTTCCTCTAAATTCTCTTACAAATCCAAAACTTGATTGGAATGACAGATTCATGATTGAAAGAAAACAAGTTATAGCAGGCTGGGGTCTGATACATCTGATGCTTGATCCCCACAGTCTTAAGAAGGAACAGCTTACTCAGAAATGTAATGTGCCACAGAATCTATGACCTCAGGTCATAAGCAAAACAAGCACCAGAAGGAAGACTTTGGATCAACACACAGTACAGACCAAAAGTTTGGACACACTTTCTCATTGAATTCAATGAGAAGGTGTGTCCAAACATTTGGTCTGTACTGTCTGTACATTTTTAAATCATCACAATATGATGAATCTGCACATTTTAGTTAAAATCATAGACTTGTTTTTGCTGTTTCTCATTGCCAAACTCACAGCTGAAGGGTTTCTGTATCTTATGTTTTCTCCTACATATAATGTTGTTTTTAAGTTATTTAAGTGCCCAAAGATCTGTATTATTATTATTATTGTTGTTGTTGTTTTCATTTCACACCTTCAATGAGAAGGTGTGTCCAAACTTTTGGTCTGTACTGTAGGTGATGAAGCACGGTGATAAGAATCTTTGTCTTTATCTTTATATCCCTGGCTTTACATCTGGTGTGGGCAACTCAACTCCATTGTAAGTGCCTTTGAAGAATAGTCAGTGAATACATCTCCAGGATCCCCACTGATGAGCTTCAGCAGACAGGAAGCATGACTGAATTCCCAATGTACTCCTCCTCTGTCTGGAAAAATAAGAAATAAGCACAATTTAGTTCTGGTTTAACGCTGTGTCTAACCTCATCATGAGCAGAGCCTGAAATTCACTTTTTTAAAAAGGGGTGAATACACCTTTAAATTAAGGAATAATTTGATTTAAAATGGTATATCCATTTTTAAAAAGTGAATTGGGGAAGTATTGTTGGAATTTATACTTTTCAGGGGGTGGGTCTAATACACAGCTCTAATTTGTCTCTTTCTTCCTTCCTAGTTGTTATTTACCCTTTTGTTTTCTCTCCACCTCTTCTACTTCAAAACAAATGGAATTAAGGAAAAACATATTTGTAAGCATGGAAAACTATTCAAGAAGAAATGGTACAACTTGTGAGATTAAATGTGGATGTTTCATATTCTTACTTATGTTTAACACATTAATTACTGTTCCTTCCTTTCTTATCATAGCTGCACCTGTGGCTTCTTGTCTTTTATTTCCGTGATCTACTGTTTGTTGTTCTCACTCTTCTCCGCTACATCTCCCTCTATAGTTACAACTTTGTTGAAAAAAATTCTTAAATAGTTAAAATGCTCAGATCTTTGCTGAACTTGCATGGGAGATCATCTAAACTGTCACATTGCTAGAATTTGTTGTCTCTTTTCCCAGTTTTTGGACTGCATCTTTATTGTGAATTCTTCTTTGTTTCTTGCATCCACCTTTTCCTTCTCCCTTTTTTCATCTTTTTTCAGAATAATGAAAAGTAACCAACTTTTAGTAGTGCCTTTATTGATATGGACAACATTTCCTGAGAAAACTGCAATAAAATTAGAAGTAAATGAATTGATAGTTGAAGTAATTAAGGTGGCAAAAATTACACTCCACAAGTAAAAATAAGAACTTTTCCAACTTAAAGCCTCGGGAAAAAATGAGAATAAATGCAAACATTTTATTAAATAATTACAAAATATGAAAAAATATAAACTGAAATTAATTAATAGAACAATAACATAAATATAATTAGAAAATAGTGATAATGTCAATTTATACTGTCAATACTGTTGAAAATGATAAAAGAAATTCTACTTTATGTCAAGATGTATAATCAAATAACTTGGGAAAGTTCTCCTTAATTTTTGGGAGAAAGATTAAGATGAACTACTTAGTCAAGCCAGTGATTTATTTCTATTGTTATTGCTAATTTTGGCAGGATCACTCCTCCATACATTTCATTTTCATACTGCACCTGTGTGTCTTTAACCTTCACGTATTTGTGATGTTCATCAAGTCACACATCAAGGTAACTTTTTTTTTTGCTAGTTTTTGCAAATGGAGATTCAACCCTGCTGCAACATTTTAGCATTGTTGCTTTAGCTACGGATATATGATATCCATTAGCCTTAGCCAGTAAGCCTGAGTCAGCCTAAGTTGGGCCTCCTTGGAGAAAATTACAATTTGGATCATTACCAACGCCACTGGAATCAGCAACACCTCTAGCGTTCTTATAACCTTTGTTACTTTTTAACAAATAGTCCATGATTTGATTATGTTACAGTTAGAAACTGTTAGCAAACACTTGGCTTGCTAACAAGAGATAAACCTCATACATTAAAAAGAGAAGGGTTCGCTCATTGAGCCGTTGCAAACATCTACTGTAATTGTGTGCGTGAATTTTCCACAATATAAAAACTACATTTGAGGAATCTATTATATAATGTGCAATACCAAAAATCCTGCAGTGAAAATCAGGCATCGATGTCTGATGATGTCACTAAGCAAACCAACTTGTCTTGAGATGCCTACCTCAGTGTATGTTGGAGGTGATGGGTACTGGAAGCTGGGTGCATTCATGAAGATGGGACTGTCGTCACAGTCGACATCATCGAGCAGCGGGGTAAGAGGCTGGTCCAGGCGGCAGTCCTTAGTGATGTCACAGTAACTTGGAGGCTCAGAGGGCATCCTGAGGGACACCCAACTCTGAGACGCATTGCTGACTGAACCCTCTTGGCTGCTAACACTGTTGCTACGGCTACCAAGACCAGCAGTTCCAATAACCAGAGGTAGCTCTAGAATTAGCTTCTCACTACCTGGGATGTGGACATAAATCTGCCAAATGAATGATGAAGGCATAGATTAGGAATGTTCTCCCACAAAAGCAAGTGAGTAGCACTCAAACTGGCACAGCAGACTTACCATTAAGGCATACTCCACACGAATGATGTTGCAGCCAAGCATGGACGGTTTGATCTTTGGCACCCTGATAGTCTTTCCCTGCCAGGCATCACACATGCCTGAGATAATGTGGTTTCCACGCACTGAAGAAAGCTTCTGACGGAAGATCTTGGTGCGGCCATTGGCCTGGTACGTATGTTTGGCGATGATGGCGGCCTTGGGCACCACAATGCGTGAGCAAGTGTTCTCAAACTTCGCATTGATACAAATGTCTTCGCCCTCACAGAATCCACGTCGGTCAATTTTTGCATTCAGCGACACTTGACCGTCAGGGATGAACATGCAGGTGACCTTCTTCTCCTTTGTGCCACCTGTGGGAGACTAATGGCATACAAGAAAATACAAATCATCTCTACTGGTAACTTTCTCTCCAATTAATCCTCAAGGATTTTGTACAGATAAGCTTAATCAACAGATAAGCTTAATCAATTTCCCCCCCCTAGAGACTTGGGGGGGAAAAAACTGTCTACCTCTCTAGATGCGTCCTAAACAACAATAATATGAATGAAGTCGGAACAGAAATGCATGCTTTTAACTGTTACAAAAAATAGCCAATCCTAACATTGGTTTTTTTGTCAATGTGTTATTTTTAAAAGTCAATCTTTTAGTACTCACACTTGTTTTTTTTTGTTTGTTTGTTTCTTTTTAGTGCTTGAAGTTTTCAAAAGGGACTACTAATGCTTGTATTTATACTAGTCAATTAACTAGAAAAAAATCAGTTTGTTTATTGGATATTTAAAGGATAGAGAAATAATAATAATAATAATAATAAAAAGTGTACCACTTTTGTTAATCAATCTGTACAAAATCTTAATCTTATCTTATCTTAATCAGAAAAAATATTTTCTGAGGCCAAACTGTAAATCTGGTTGCTGCATTTTGTCTCTTTTAAGCCAGCGAATGTTTTGAAGTGTTGAATCAACAAAAAAGGTTTGAAAAGACATGCAGTTTGCATGACGTAACTGGAGGTGGACAGAGCCCACCGGCTGCAGTCTGACTCCTGAGCTCAAGGAGGTTTAGTTTGTTCAGGTTGTTTAAAACTTGTTTATGTGTGGCTGTTCAGGCTGCGATTGATCTGGACATGGTGAGGGGACAAAACAACAGAAAAAAAACGTATTTTAAACTTAGGTGAGATTTATCCATGTGGGAAGGCAAGATTTTGCCACCAACAGTATGTCAACTAACATGGCAATCTGCAGTTTGCACTTCTGCGAGCAGGCTTACAAAGATAGTGACCCGAATGAACACTAGATGGGATCCAGAAGAAATGACCAAATCAGACTGAAATCCACTGCAGTATCACCATAACACAGCAGAGGCAGTGGGCTGAAGAACGATGCTGATGGAGACCAGAGAAAACAACAAAACTTTGAGCTGGAACAGGGTCGGTGGAAAAAGTAAGAGTTATTAAGTCTTCCAGAGATATGAATATTTTTGAGCCTATTCATGCTTATTATTTATCTATCTTATGTTGGTAAATATATTCCCATAGAAATATCTAAAGATCTGTAAATGTAAAGATACATTTCCAAAATTCTCTTAGCAGTTAACACTGCAATTAGCATTTCCAGGTCTGTGTGCATGTTGCTTTTCATTCCAATATCTGTTCTTTATCATTTAAATGATGTCTTACTATGTAGTCAACCGTTGTAGCTTCTGGCTCACTGTTAGCCTTCAATCTTAAACTTGTGACCGATTTAATGCTAAGGATTGGTCACCTCCTCCAGGTCTTATTCGATGTTTTTAGCTGCACAGGAACATTCTCCTCAATCTACGTCATTAACGGTCATTAACGGTCATCGCTAGGGGCGCCATTTTTAGGTGGGACAGCAAGCAGGCTAGGTAGAGGAAGTGTTGTATCTTTTATTTTGAAATATAGGCCATTTTTGCACTGAAAATGTGAATTTCAGACAGTTACAATATGAAGGCTTCAACATGTGTTTAAAATGAAAGATGCATTTTAAGGTTTATGTATCCACCATTTTCTACATGCGTAGTTTATTTCATGATACAATACACTGCAGGCCATCCATCTTGCTTCTATTGTATCAGGTCAGAAAATCTGGCTACCTATTTACCACAAACACACTGAAATTGTAACATTTAGTTCATACAGCTTTTCTACCATTACTAAATTTAGTCTTAACAGGGATATTTCATACTATTTAAAAGAAGAAAATACATTCTTCAATTGAAACTGACTGAAAAGATATATAATTTGTGGATTATGTGTGTGTGTGTTTTGACTGATTTGACTTTGATGGTTGCAAAAAATATCTTACTTCAGGTCATCTTACCAGCAGATCTGGTGTGTTGACGTCCAGAGGTTCCTCCACCTCGAAGCATTTCTTGCACTCCAGAATAGGTTGCTGTGGCCTCTCCATCAAGGCCTTTACATAATAGTGGACATAACCAAACTTCCCCTTGTAAGAAGACACCAACTGCCTGTGAGTAGAGAAATGAGCATTTCAAAAGGTAGGCTATGTGCAAGAATTCAGTGGAGAGAGATGTATTCCATGTAAATAAATGTGAATTCTGAGACTCTTACCCTTGCTGAGGAAGATCAAATCCAAACTTGTACTCATATTTATTACCAGGCCTTAAGACAACTGATCCATCAGAATCTGTAAAGAGGAGTTTTAAAGAGATTTTAATAACTCTTTGCTGAGAAAATATTTGTTTCAATACAAGGTGGTGTTGTGGAAGTCAGCAGAAAAAGATGAAAATATAATTTGAGTATTGTTTTATTCTCAATGTCTTCCAATCCAAACCAAAAATAGAATTAAGTACAACCGTTGGTGTCTTCTCACCTCACCTTCTCCACTTCACAATGAAAGTCTACATTCGGGTGTTAAATATATACATTGTCCACGCCACAGTGTTAAATTAAATAATGTTTTCTTTGGCAGAGTGGGGCATGCATAAAGTTAACTTTGCAATCATGGCTTTCTTCATTTGTTAAAAAAGAAGAAAAACAGCTACATTTAAAGTTTAATGTTTTACTGTTCCCTTGGAATATGTAAAATAAGTTAACATACAAAAGTGAGAAAGTCCGAACCTGTGGGCTGCTCGCTCAACTGCAGGACCTCTTCATAGCGCAAGTACTCGGCCTCCTGGCGGCACCGTTGCTTGCCTTTAGCGTACTCCACTTTGGCGCAGCCCAGAGCCAGTATCTTCATTGCAGACACCCGAGTCACCTCGCTCACCTCTACTTCAATTCGGCCACACACCTTGTCCCCGCCGCAGTAAAAGGACTTGTTTGAATCCGATAGGGTGATTTGGAAGGTTTTCACCTTCTTCGTCATTGCCACCATAACTGCGATGTGATCCTAGTAATAGACGATGCTGTTAGCTTGTACTTTTTTGAATAAAAGCACTTGAACGTAATAGAACACTGTGCTACGCTGTTCACTTCCCTTTACTGTAAACAAAGACAGCGCAGAGGTTTTATATGACGCACCCCAGCTGAGCATGTGCCGCCAGGATGGAAGAAATGGCTCAGCGCGTGCACACTGTTCCTATTGGTTGAAAATCTTTGTTTGTCTCGGGTGTAGCCAATCAACACACGGAACCGACGCGTGGACAGTGCATGTTTCTGAGAACAGAGAGCGTGCTCAGCAGATGTCAGGAGAACAGGGATGTTGAAGGCAGACTGAAAGTACATTTGTAGTAAACATTTTGGAAGTTGAAAACCTTGAGACAAATGAGTCATTGTAGTTTCATGTCTTTTACACGTACACTCAACTGGTATCACCTGGTTGTGCTGGAAATATCCTCATTTGACAGTGATTTAGACAGTGATTATTACAGCTTTGGTTAGGAAGTAGACATACTTTTACAATTTTAAAATTAATTAGGCAAAGGTTTTATTTACACAAATATATTATTAAAATGTGAAACCAACATAGACAGTTATCACTGTTTGTCTATGGGCATGTGGTTGTCATACTCCTCTATTAAAAGGAGTATGACAACCTATTTGGGAATGTTCTATTTTAAATTAGAGATCATTGAACTTCTTGTCTCTTTTTGAGTTTACCCTTTAGAACTGGACCTTTTCTTGTTTAACAAAAGCAATCTGTAGTTATAATAACATTGCAATTACTTACAACATAGCTGTATTGTGATTGGTCCAGACAACTGCTGACTGGTTGTATCATTAATATAACGAATAGGATACAGTGTTACTTCAAATAAAGAAAATAAAATCGTTTCTATTATCAGTTTCCAAGGTAATTCCAAAGTAATAAAGACTTATTACCATGGAATAAACTATTTCTATCCTGGTGTAGCTGTGTATTAGCTTTTAAATACTGGAATAGACAGAGGCATGTTGTTCCAGATTTGATTACTTTTAGAAAAGTAATGGCTGTAGAACTAAAACCATTTAACACTACAATATACTTTTTACAAAAATGTGTGTTATGCATCTCCCGACCCCACTAGGAACAACGGTGTTAGAAAATGGATGGATGGATGGATGGATGTGTTATGCATGTTAAAACTGTCGCCCAGGGCCGTGCAGAGACCTATGGAGGGACAGGGGCTCAAATTTCAAAAAGGGGCACATTGAACAAAAACTCCGTACAGCAACACAGCAACAACCCATATTAATCAAGAATCTAATTGGATCCTACTATATCATTGCCATCATGTGGGAAAATGCAAAGCAAATATAGTCTATATTTTCCCCAACAGGTATAAAGTTTCTGTTTCTGCGACCAGGTTTATTGGCAGAGTTTAAAATCAATCACTGATTATTGGTTATTTGCTGTGATGTATTTGTGAACAAACACAAAGATTACACCATATTGTAGCCATGGTAACACAACAATCAAACTATCAAGATGATTGTTTAAAGTTTTACAAAGTAAACTTCCTAATTAAATCCTAAATGTACTATTTATTTTTCTCAGCTGAATGCATTAAATAAAATGTAATAACATTGTCATTCTCTATAAATGATGCTACGGGTTTAGATCTATGGTCTGTGTTACAATTAAACCATTTCTGAATGTCTGGAGGCCCCTTAGTTTCTGGAAGCCCCTGAATGGCCCCTACCAGCAGCTACTGAGTTATCTTTGCCTTGATATTCCAGTCTTATAATTCTAGATCTCAGAGATGCTAACATCAGACTATTATATAGTTTGAGCTTTGAGCTTTTTGGATCTATAAATCAGTCTGCAGCCAGGTTTATTTAACCACTAGAGGTTAAATAAATATTATTAGGGCTTAATTAGTAAAATGGCAGCAAATTAGCTTATTTCACAACGGGAGAGGGTGAGAAGAATCACAATGCGCTCCTTTGGCTTGGTTACTTCTTGGACAGTGTTCATAGTTGAGTGTTGTTTACCATTAGGGCATTGTCTTAATTGCTATGTTTAATGGTGCAGATAGTTGTGGTTTCTGACATGGGCAATAGGGGCAAGCGCCCAGGCTGTTACGTTTTTAGAGATGGCATGAGACCACCGTGGTTTGTAGCACAGAGATGGAAGCAAAGCGGAATGAAGAAGAGTTTGAATTGATGACATTGGTTCAACTTATTTCAGCTCTAAGTATTTAATATTTTTGTGTTTTTATGGGAATGTGGATCTTTCAGCTCAATTTGAGAAGCAATTTTGATCATATTTCATATTTTTTTGTGTCATGTAGCACGGGGCGCTGGTCTTGGTCTTGAGGACTTGATTACGTCAACCAACAACATTTTGACTACTTCCTTGGTTGCATGTAAATCTAGATTTAAATTGGGTCACAGAGAGTAAACACAATAAAAACATGCTTTATCTGTGGCATTGTTCATTAAATGTATTGCTGATGTATTGAAATTAAATACGATAGGCACACTTAATGACATTATATTAGCGATTGGGTATTACATTCAGCAAGTACTTTTACTTTTAATACTTAAGTATTTTAAAAGCCAGTACTTTTATACTTTTACTTAAATACAAACGTTAATGTGGTACTTTCACTTTTACTAGAGTACATTTTTGTCTGTTTGTACTTTTACTTAAGTACGTTGTTTGAGTACTTTATCCACCACTGGTAGTTTGTAATAAATTCTCAACATAAGTCTGCAGCCTGCAGAGCTTTTGTCCCTGAAGCAGCACAAAATCTGCACTTTAAAGAAGACTGACTAAATACACCACAGAAGGTTTTTTTTTAGATACGAATATTGTGTATAGATACACATTATTTGTGCTACTAGAATAAAATGTAAAATGCTACGGTCAATGCTCCTATCATTGATTTGATTAGTAGCATTGACCCTTCTGCTTCTGTTATCGCTTTGTGCTAGCTTTTAGCTGCCTCATTTAGGATATAACTGTATGTTTTGGATATAATTATTTGGCTTTGTTTGTGCAATTTTTGTCTTTTAGAGGAGCCGGGGGCAGAGAGGACTGCACCAAGTGCCCTTTTTTAATTTTATTTTTTGTAACTTTTTTTTTTATCTGTGTGTCAGGAAGAGGCCTGCTTGTGCCACTCAACTTACTAGGGGCCCGTATAGGGGAGAACAGTTAGGACAATTCTAAGGGTCCCTGACCGACAGGGGGGCCTCCACATTTATTTATTTATTTATTTATTTATTTATTTATTTTTTGTTCATAGAAATAAAAAAATTGGGGCCCTTTCAATTACAAAATTAATCATATTGTGTTTTCTAAGATTGTTTTTAGCAGTAAAAATTTAATGTTATCACTCCCAGAATAAAAAACACACATTCATATTTGCCCTGAACCCCTGTGGATCTGCATGAAATGGCTCGTTCCTGCTTGGCGCACTTGACGGTGAAGGTGTTCAGCAGCAGTCAGAAGACAAGAACGACTGTGGGGTTATTACGCTGCTAAGAAAAATTATAAAATTAGGTTAAAAAAAACAGAGGAGAGAGAAAAAGGTAAGAGCGTCAATTTGTAATCCAGTTTTTCTCCAAGAGGTGAGTAGATTGTGTGAGATTATCAGCCATTTAGTATAGTTAGTTAATGAATTAAGGGAAAAAATGACCAAGATTTTCATATATTTAACTTGTCCCCTTTACCACACTTAACAACAGATGAGTCAGTCAGCAGCAGCTCTAACCCACATCCCTCCTGACCTGCCTCTCCTAAGTGAAATTAAAGCTGCAGTATGTAACTTTAAAAAAAAAACAATTATACAAAAAATTAAGCAACCTACTTGCATACCGTATGTGGACTGTTGGATGTGGAATTCATGAGCAATAAATATTGTGTTGGTATCAGTATTGAATTAAAGAAAGCAAGTTGCAAGCCTTTAAAATTATGACGCATTTTATGGGTCAAATAAACTCAAAACATTGTAACAGCAGCTGCGCAGGGGGTGCCCAATCTAATTTTTTGTCAGGGGTTCCCATGATTCCTGGTGGCACTCCCGCACTCAACAATAGTATTTAGCTATGGATATAACCTCCATGATATCTGTATATGGAGGGCAGGGGGTGCCCAGGGGGTGCCCAATCTAATTTTTTGTCAGGGGTTCCCATGATTCCTGGTGGCACTCCCGCACTCAACAATAGTATTTAGCTATGGATATAACCTCCATGATATCTGTATATGGAGGTTAAAATGATATTATTTAGCAGAAAATAATTTAGTAAAAAAAACAAACAACTAATTATAACTGAGGCAGTGTCTCTGTCTCCATGTTAAGACACCAGGCCCATGGTAAGGATGAGGGCAGAACTGCGCCCTCTATCAAATTATGGGCACAAATATTTATTTTTCAACATACCTTGTGAATAAAAACATAGGTCTGATGTTGAAGTTAGGAAAACGGTTTCTATTTATTTTTCATAATTGTCCTCCTAATAGCGGGGGGAAAAAACTCCTCGTCCCTAAACACAGTTACTACACACCACTGCTTACTGGAGGTGAAAATCCGTAAGCAGCTCCGCCCCGCAGAGTCGGCCGAAGTATAATATGTGGCTTTAGGCAGAATCTGATTTACCTTCACCCCCAGAGGGGGCCGAGGTTAACTGGCCGAGTTTAAAATCAATCACTGATTGGGCATTATGTACTGTGATGCATTTGTGAACAAACCCAGCTCAAATACAAAATTTACACACAGCACCATATTGTTACCATAATCAAGATGATTCTTTGTACTTTTACAAAGTAAACTTCCTAATTAAAATTTAAATGCACAAAATAATTTTTACATTTTTATCTCTGCTGAACGCATTCAATAAAATTTAATAGCATCGTCATTCTCAATAAATGAATGCTGAAGTTTTAGATCAATAGTCTGTATTACAACCATAGTTGCAACCTGCTTGTAAACATGAAGGGGGGGGGCTACCAGCAGCAAAGACATATCTTTGCCTTGATATGTCTTACAATTTTAGATCTTTCAGAGGTGCCAACAGAAACATTTTGTAAACCCTTCTGAGATTTTTTTGATCTTTAACGCAGTCTGAACCTGTAGAGGTTAAACAGATATTAGGATTTGTTCAGTAAAATAGCAGCAAATTTGCTTATTTCATAACATACTTCATAACCAGCGACCTCCTCTACTGTGGTGTCTCTCAGATCAACACAATCCTCCAGCACAGTCAGCAGCAGAAACAGTAACATTATACATATCAGGGAAAACAGACTAAATTTGCTTTGCTTTGTGTCCACATGATCTGATTAAATATTAGATTCTTGATTAAAATGAGTTGTTGTATTGTGTTATTCAATATGCCCCTTTTTAACTTTGAGCCCACCTCTCCAAAGGTCAAAAAAATAAAAAAACTTTACTCATGTTTAATTCATATTTCCTAATTTGCAAGCTAAATCATATAAAGAAGCGACTGGCCATGGTCAATACATCTTTAGCCCTTGAAATTCATATTTTATTCATCACCAATCAATGGTAAGAAAATAAAGCTCCCTATCAACTTAATAATGAATACAATCCAAAAGAAAATGTTAATGGTGACAGTGTAAGAAAATATTTTAGAAATGAACTTCTTAACCATACCTAAAGAGACTTTTTTTATTTTAAAACAAATGTTTTGCTTCAGGGAAAACAATTATAAATGTTCCGCAAAATTTCCAAATATAAAATGAAAAAAAAAAGTCTTAAAACTCTTTTCTTACATTCGGATGCATAATTTAAACAATGTTTTCCGAATACAGTTATTAAGACAAGTCAATGAATCTCCTCGAAAGTCTAAGCAAAAAACCAGTAAAATCATTTCAAAAATAATAAATTGATTCCACAGGGAAGGACATCTCCAGGATCATGGACCAGTTTTAAACACAGTTTTGACTCAAAAGAAAAAATGCTACCGATGATGAATCAAGCTCTGTAGACATCAGGACTATTCCACAATGAAAGGGTTCTTCCAACAGGTAGCTATTGCAGTGTTTAATATTGGTCAGACGACACTGCTTCTTTTGTCAGCAGATCTATCTACTGCTAAACTATAGCCCTGACTTCAACTACATAGTTCATGTTCAGTCCTTTACTCCATGCTGTCTGGGTCTGCCTGGGCCATGTAAGCATCCAGCTCTGCGTCCAGGTGACCTTTGGTCTTTGACATATAGGCATCAAGTTGGTTGTCGAGCTGTTCACGGGTTACAGCTGGCCGACCACTTCCTCTACCCCGCCCACGACCACGTCCTCCTCTACCAGCGAATCCACCACGTCCACGAAGTCCACCACGACCTGTACGACAACACACAAAGCAACATTAATTTTTTTTAAGTTACATTTTAAGTGACTATGGTGAGATGGCAACTACTCTTGGTTAAAAAAAAAAAAGCAAGTCAGCCCTTGCCTCTTGCTACTCCACCTCGACCTACTCCTCTGGACATCACTCCTCCTCGTCCAGCAGGTACTCCACGGTAGCGACCTCCTCTACGGATCGGCATGCGGCTAGCTATTCCCCGGCCTCGCATGGGGCCACCTGTAGGAATTCGCTTTCCTGAATTAATAAAAGCCACTTTATCTTAGGTCATATCTTGCAAATAATTATAATTTAGCTTAATTGGCTGCAAAGTTGTAGATACAAACCCCTCAGGGACAAAGCCCCTCGCATGATTCCTCCTCTGACTCCTCTAAATCCTCCTCTGGTCAGTCCCCGCAAGCCACCTCTAATCCCAGCAGGTCCTCCACGCATTAGAACTCCGACGGGCCGGCCTAGTCTGGCTTGGATGCTACCCTTACCCAGGCGTTGCTTTAGGCTCTGACATGAATTGAGGAGATGCATTTGTGACAATCAACACAGGAAAATTCAACCTGGAACAACCAATCATTAAAGTGTACATAATGGAAAGGCATAAGAAAAATATCTACTTTAAAATCCACAAATACATTTTGTGGATTAAGCTGTTTCTTAATATTAACTCAGGTCATTTAGACTAATTATGGAACAGAATCATACTTAAAGGGCAATGTGCTTCCTCTACTTGCTGGCAAAACAGAAGGATAGTCAAAGGGCAGTCAGCAAGCATGGTGGTTGCCCTCTGTAAAATACTGGCTCAAAACCCAATGGTTACAGAGTTACAACTTAAAAGGAGCATAACATTCCAATGACGTCAAAGCTTCAGGAAGGGCACTAATAAAATCTTTAAACAATTTCAAAGCTTGTGTTTTGCAAAATTAATAGAAAATACATAAAGAAATAGAACATTTAAAATGTATTTGTTCAGCAGTCAAATTAGAGTAAGCTCAACAGTTAACCCATGCTTTTTATTGTCAAGAGTTTCATTTGAAGTAAAAGTCTGGCCATCTTCCACTCACTTGAACAGGTGTTGGGTCCCCTTTTATGTACATTTAGGCCTATTAACACTTGCTTCTGTTTTTATAGCGGTTTGGAGTAGATCGTGGATCTATATAACAATTTATTTCACATGAGATTTGAAAATTAAACAACTGCAAATATTTTCAGCAATCAATATGCTTTTGTGTAATTCAGTGGAGATTCAGGTCTGCCTAATGCGCCCTTTTTCACATATTTAATCATGTGTTTGCATGATTCCATTGCAATCTGGGAACAGAATGGAGTGGGTCTCCTCTCTAAGCTGAGCTTGCTGTTAGACTGATTGCTTCTAGGCCGGTCAAGATAACAAATGTCACTGGAAGATAAATTGTCCCAGAAGTTATTGTGATAAATAGGCCTGTCACGATAGCAAATTTTGCTGAACGATTAATTGTCTCAAAAATTATTGCGATAAACGATAATATTGTTTGAAGATCTTTTTACACTGATTTAATGGAAATGACGTAATAATCCATGCAATTTCTTGTCAAAGATAGATACACTTTATTTTCAAAAGAACACTAAACACTGAAACTGATAAAGAAAATAAACAAAACAACCAAAAACAAAAATAAAATGGATTCTCAGTCTCCATTAACAAAAAATGTACTGGAAAAAAAATTAAACAACATTAAGCCAAAGTGGAAATAAATACTGCATTCAACCAAAAGAGTGCAGATTATGAAGTCTGTATACTATGTTGCCCTTCAGTAATAATTAGATTTAAATGGAAAAGATGGGCACATCCGACTACCTGATGCAATAGTTCACACTACATGATTCTTTGCTCCTATTTTTCCCCTGTTGACAATCTTAAAATGTTGGTCTTTCTAAGATTGTGTGGTGTGTTATGGTAGATCGTTGTTGCTGCTCAGATCCAAATCAGGGGTTTTGCCCGACTGGGAGGTTAAAGCAGCCTGTTGAATGTGACAGGTAGCCAATCAGAAAGCATGGATTCTCCTCAGTGTTTTCTGAGGGGAAACCCAAACAGCTGACACGAGGCAACCCGAAGTCCAGCGGACATTGGAGATGATATGTGGAAACAACATTAATGTTTATTCAACATGCAAAGAATATAGAAATGACAAGGGGAGGAGTTGGAGCGAAATTGCCACCGCAGTTGATAAACCCGGTAACTTTTCAGCTGTTCTTCGTTAATGATTTTCATTCAGTCAGGACTTTACGGCTGACACTAGCCACATGCATTGCAGGTAGATTGTAGTAAAGCATTGATTAATGCCTGGTTTTAAAATTAGTTAACTGGACTTGTAGCCATTATTTTGTGCCCATTGTTGGACACCACACGACAGGACCGAACCCGATCGAACCGTTATACCTAGGATTTCTGTCAGCTAATGTGTGGTCTGTCAGGTTTTGAAAATGGGCCGACAATCGGCTGACAGCTCTAAGATCGTGTAGTGTGCGCTGGGCTTTACACTAAGGAAATGAGGAAGGGAGGAGTCAGTGGAGAGCACTGGAGTTGAGCCCTTTTTCATTCAGTCGCATTAGCTGAAAGAGAAAAAGGTCGGAAGAGACGATAATGCCGATAATTAAAATGACGTCGATAGCTTTAATTTATCGTACGATTAATTGATTTATCGTTTATCGCGACAGGCCTAGTGATAAATAATAATATTCTTGTTTTCGGACCAATTTTGTGTAATATAATGGTAATGGCGTAATAATGCAAGAACACATTCTTAAAGATCAATGAATTTTAAATTCTCACGAACATTTAACATTGGAACTTGGAAGACATTCTGATCCAAAATAAACAAAACTGAAAAAAATTAAATAAACTTAAGTAATATAGTGTCTGAAACAAAATTGTCCTTCACAAAAAGTGCTAGTTGAAACCAAAACACCAGACTGAAGATTTATCATCCAGTATTTTTGTAGAAAAACGATAAATCGTGCAAATGGAAATGATTGAGTTTGTCTTAGTTTATCATGCAATTAAATGATTTGCAACCTGCTTTAGAGGTGGGATGGGCTCATGGCAGCTACCACTGCTTGCTGTAACTGCAGTACTACTGGTGCATTCCCGTTTTGTCATCAAAGTCTCCAGTAAACCAGAGAAAATTGATGGATTTGTTGCCAGTCTTTTTTCTTCTGAAAGAATGTCACTGGAGGGATCATAAAAGTCACTAAATACAACGACAATATTGTCAAGTTAGCAACAATGCTCCCAATTCAAGCTGACCCCGTGTTCTACTGCTTTATGGATATCACTGTCGCACATGTTGTTTTGAGACAGTCTGATTCTGTACCACCCACATAACAGATCGCTGTTTTTATTACCGTTTGTGCTTAGAATACATATACATCTAAACCCTAATCATGATTTAACGCCTGACTCCAATCGAGTCTGAAACTACGTGATTGGGACATCCCTCTTTTAAATGGGGCTTTAAAGTATGTAAACATCATCCATCCTGGTCCTCAATACAGACATACCACAGGGCTTTGTCTGGTTCTTTTTACTCTGTTCACTCATAACTGTGTGACCATCCACTCTTCTAACAAGGTTCTAAAGTTAGCAGATGATGCCACCGTAGTGGGTCTGATAATAAACAATGATGAGACCCTGGACAGAGAAGAGATTCAGGACCTGTTCCCAGTGGTGTGCACTGAACAACCTGGTGCTCAACACCAGCATGTCCAGGAAGACAGTGCACCCACCTATTACGATTCAAGGGGAGGAGGTGGAGTGCATGGACAAACATCAAATTCCTGGGCATAAAAAAATCATCTCGGACTTGAGTTGGTTGCTGAACACCTTCTCTGATGAGAAAGGCCCAGTAAAGACTCTTCTTCTTCAGGAAACTGGAAAGGGCTGGACTCCTGCTCAGTTGCTCAAGAACTTATATAGAGTTATGACTGAGAGCATCCTCTGCCTCAGTATGACTGTGCACATACAGGACCAAAAGGACTTGGCCCGGGTGGTGTAAACTACCCAATGGATTGTGGGGAGTCGGCTAACAACCCTGGACTTAACATATGCTGGCAAACTGCAAAGGAAGGTCAGTCGTATTGCTGCTGTAAACTCTCTCCCAGGGAGGATGGCCGCCTGAAATCATACCCACACCCATTTGCTGCATACTAAGAACTGATTGAGACTTTATTTGTTTATTTACTCATCTATTTATCACTGAGGGTACTACTCCAGTTTTGTTATGTTCTAGAAACATAAGCACATATAAAAAAAATCTTACATCTTATGCAGTTGTTGCTGGTAACTGCTGCTCAACCAGATAATATTTTTAGGGGGAAATTTCTTTTTCACATGCGGCATTGTAGGTTTCGATTTTTTTGTTCCTTAATAATGAATAAAGCTGCATTTTGTGTGTATGTCTGTCTTTGACTAACATTTGAATTGGTCTGATGTTCTGAAACTCTTAAGTGTGACAAAGATGCAAAAAAAATAAATAAATCAGGAAGGGGTAAGCACTTTTTCCACACCACTGTACTTGTTTTGCTTCAAACTGTAACCACTGAGGCTTTGTCTTAATTTTATTTGATTCACTAGGAGGTTCCCCTGATGCAAGAGGCAGTTGATCCTTCTCCTTAACTCACTTGAGCTGTAAAAACAAGATTCAATATTTTTACAGTGCTCCTGGAGAAAATTAACTATTGGCAACAACTTATTTGGGCTACAGAGCAATTTTTTGTTTCATTATTACGTAATAGAAGGGAATAGAACTTCTATTTCAGCAGAGCATTATTGGAACTTGATTTAGTCACGGTAACCTTACTTGGCCATAGTTTATGTTACCTATTCAGTAGCCTGTTCCAAGAAAGCCAAAACCCAAACAAGTGGTTCGGCCTTTTTTCTGAACAAACACCAGGACTCCCTATCCAGAAAAGGAAATCAAAAGATCAGATGTTTCATCTTACCTGCTTGTGATTTAGAGCTGCTTGGACTGAGGGACGGTTCTCCATCTGCTGGGCCAACCGGCGATTGCGGGCACTAGCCAAATGCTGCTGTTGCATGGTGGCTCGAATGCTTACTGCAGTAGGCTGCTTGTTCTTCAGCATGTTAGTGAAGCTTCAGATGTGGGAGGGAAGAAGAGGAAGGAAGTAAAAGACAGGGATGGGATGGGAGCAGGAGGAGGACGCATGGTTCCACATCAAAGTTATTACTCACATTATAGATGCGGCTATAAAGATTATCAGGGCTCATTTCTGATTCATTAGATGGCACCTTTTTTCTTTCTCATGATATACTAAATAGTATGAATACTAAATTATTCATAAATTATTCATGTTTAGGCTTAGCATTACAATTTTACACAACAGAGGTGAATTAGAAAAAAAGAGAGAAAAACAGATCTAAAGAGGAGACAAAAGGTTTTAGAAAAAGAGCTACGCTTTGCCACTTACAGGCCTCCCGCTGATTGGCAGGGATTTCACCATGCTGCAGCAGAGGCCCAGGACATTAGTTGCAACTCAGCCACTTACAGCATGGACCGTGACTTGCAAAGAGCCCACTGAATGTGTGGTGTTGGGCAGGGAAGGTCAAGGGGGAAAGAAATACAAGTTTTGTCACGTCCAGGCTTGGACTGAGTTATGAATCTTAAGGAGAGAGAAATAATTATAGAAATGTTTGTATAAATAAACATATGCTTCATTGAGAGAGAAAAACATGAATCAGTAGCATATGGAGCTACAGCATTTCTCAGTCCTGTTTGAGCCCTCCTGCTCATCTTTAAAAATGTATACATCATGTATACAGTTCTGTGTGCTCATAAACATGAGAGACTGCCATGGCTTTTTTAGGATAATGGTGTGTTTCAGCACTTGCTTAACGGCTTACCATGCATGACCGCTACCCTTTTTCCTTATCTACATGTATGCACTGCTTACACAAGTAAGTTAGCCCAGGCAGTCCTCTTTTATCTAGTATGGCTTTGACATTAAATCCACCCAATGTGTTAGAAAATACTGATACGGAAAATGTTGAATGAGCAGTGCACACACTGGGAAGGGTCAGAATAGTATCCATGTTGGGTTCAGTCCCACACAGCAGCCTCTTGAAGAGATTACAATCTTAACAAGCCAAAGTTGGTCTTTGCATGGTGCCTCACCGCTCATTGAGAGACACTTTGGTGGTGCTTTTCAGGACCACTTTTTGGGATGCAGCAGCACTCATTTTGAGAAGTTTGATTGTAGAATCCTGGAAAAGAGAAAAAAAGACATCACTTAAACCTAAGGAATTATACTTGTCTACACTAAAACTGCAATAACTACATCAAGTCTGCAGCCTCGTTAGTAGACTAGTGGCAGTGGAATTGTTTGGGGTTTTTTTTACATCCGCAAATGCACTATACATTATTAGGGGATAATAAAAAACTAATAAAAATAAATGAAGTGCCAAAGAGAAAACAAATACTTTTTTATTGCATTGCATTGTTTTTCTAAGCTTTACGATGATAGAGAATACATGGAAATCAAAAAAGTTATTTACTACAAGTGTGTACATTTTAGGGCTATTTGTAATTTAGAAACATAATAAAAGAAAAAAGTAGACTTGGGTTGCTTTGGCAAAAACAAAAATTTTTGTAACCACTTGTTAGTCCAACATAAATCATTTTATTTTAGGTGTTAAGATGCAGCTTGTCAGTGTGGGCAGCAGCTCTGTTCAAAGCCTTGTCACCATAATATCACATTCAGCACAGCCGCAGACCTAGGCCTGCATCCCTGTGGCATACAATGTATTGACATAGTGTTCATCAACAAAAGTTCTGAAACTCACCCTGAAAAACTTTCTGCCAGTATCTTCAGGTTTTCTTTTTTGTGACCTGGTCTTAAGCCATTTGTCCATTATTATTTTTAAACACAATCCTTCGCTAAGCTAACTGTATCATCACAGTTTGAGCTTTCGTCATGGCAAATTAATGGTTGTTTACATGAAGGACCTCGCAGACCATTGGGCTGCCCGCGGACCACTGATGGTCCATGGATGACAGTTTGAGAAAGACTACTTAAGAAAAGTACCTGGGACTGTGCACAGTCAAGATAATAGCCCCATCAATTGATGACTTTTATGGTTGATATGGCTGAAAACCTTATCACCATGTAAATAAATAGTAAATTGGTAAATGGCTTGGACTTGTAACTCATATTATATTCAGTCATTCACCCATTCACATGCTGATGGTGGCAAGTAACTGGATAGTAGCCACAGCTGCCATGGGGCAGTCTGACAGAGTCAAGGCTGCCATGGCACTGGTACATGCTGGTGGCCTTCTGACGACCAGAAGCAGTTTGTCTTGCACAAGGACAAAACAGTGGCAGAAAGAGCAGGGATCAAACTTGCAGCCCACCGATTATGAGATGAACTACTATCACCATCGGCCCAGTAAGTGTTTGCCTTTTTGAAATGGGGTTTCATAGTTAACCGCTGGCCTGTCACAATAAATCAATTAATTGCATGCCATATTAAAATGAGGTCAATCATTTCCATTTGTTTTTCTCTCTCTTTTCACCAAACAATGGATAATAAAGATATGGTGCATTGGTCTCAACTAGCCCTTTTTTTTTGAAGGAACAATTTTGTTTACAGAAAATTCTGTTTATCTATTTTGCATATTTAAAATTTCCAGTTCCAGTGTTAAAATGTTCACTAGAATTTAAAATTCATTCATCTTTGAGATGTGTTCTTGCATTACTATTCCACTACCATTATATTACTTCAAAAGTTTCTCAAAACAACTATGTTATTGTGTATTGCAATAATTTCTGGGACAAATTATCGTCCAGAAACTAATTTTTGGGTGACAGGGCTAGCCGAGCGTTCCACTTTCTACATTTTCCACACTTTCTGTCAGTGGGAAAAAGATGGGCACTGGATGGCAGCAAATTTGGTGAGCTATTAGAGTACCTGATGCAATTTCCTTGCACCAGGTAGGACATTTTTGCAATTTCCTCACCTTTTTACCACAGGTGTGGTAAAAAGCTGCACACCTGTCAGCTTTTTACCAGTCTTAAAATTTGGTATTAACATACAAGACAATAATGCTAAGCAAATGCATCCTTACAGCCAACCTAAACAAGGCTGGTGGAGTCAAATTCTTTGGTAAACTAATAAAAACTTGTTTAATAACATGCCCACCAGAAAATCCATGTTGCGCCCACTAGGCCTGTCACGATAGCAAATTTTGCTGAGCGATTAATTGTCTCAAAAAATTATTGCGATAAACGATAATATTGTTTGAAGACCTTTTTACACTGATGTAATGTAAATGACGTAATAATGCATGCGATTTCCTGCCAAAGATAGATACACTTTATTTTCAGAAGAATATTTAACACTGGAACTGATAAACAAAATAAACAAAACAACCAAAAACAAAATGGATTCTCAGTCTCCATTAACAAAAAATGTACTTGATAAAAACTAAACAACATAAAGCCAAAGTGGAAATAAATACTGCATTCAACCAAAAGAGTGCAGATTATGAAGTCTGTATATTATGTTGCCCTTCAGTAATAATTAGATTTAAATAGAGAAGACGGGCACATCGACTACCTGATGCAATAGTTCACACTACATGATTTTTGCTCCTATTTTTCCCCTTACAACAATCTTAAAACGTTGGTCTTTCTAAGATTGTGTGGTGTGTTACGGTAGATTGTCGTTGCCGCTCCGATCTAAATCAGGGTTTTTTCCCCGACTGGGAGCTTTAACTACACCTGTTGAATGTGACATGTAGCCAATCAGAAAGCCCGGATTCTCCTCCGTGCTTTCTGAGGGGAAATTACGGAGGGGAATCCCAAACAGCTGACACGACGCAACCCGAAGTCCAGCGGACATTGGAGATGATATGTGGAAACAACATTAATGTTTATTCAACATGCAAAGAATATAGAAATGACAAGGGGAGGAGTTGGAGCGAAATTGCTACCGCAGTTGATAAACCCGGTAACTTTTCAGCTGTTCTTAGTTAACGTGACGTAAATAGGTTCTAATGATTTTCATTTGGTCAGGAATTTACGCTGACACTAGAGCCACATGCATTGCAGGTAGATTGTAGTAAAGCATTGATTAATGCCTGGTTTTAAAATTAGTTAACTGGACTTGTAGCCATTATTTTGTGCCCATTGTTGGACACCACACGGCAGGAACGAACCCGATCGAACCGTTATAGCTAGGATTTCTGTCGGCTAATGTTTGGTCTCTCAGGTTTTGAAAATGGGCCGACAATCGGCCGACAGCTCTAAGATCGTGTAGTGTCCGCTGGGCTTTACACTAAGGAAATGAGGAAGGGAGGGTCAGTGGAGAGCACCGGAGTTGAGCCTTTTTTCATTCAGTGTCATTAACAGAAAGAGAAAAAGGCCGGAAGAGACGATAATGCCGATAATTGAAATGACGTCGATAGTTTTAATTTATCGTAGATTAATCGATTTATCGTTTATCGTGACAGGCCTAGCGCCCACCATATTCGGAAATACTTCGCTGCTCAGAGGCCCGCACTCAAGGCGGACTCAATGTGGTGGCATCAACTAACTCACTCACTCTCTCTTTTGTTACCTAGTTACTCAACCTGTTGACAGGTAGTTACTCAACTGGTTGAGTAACTACCTGTCAACATGTGCAGCAGCAGTTTCAGGTTTCGCCACCTTGACTTATAACTGCTTAAAAATAGAATATGGCATGGAGTGAAAACTGTGGATGAAACAAGAAAGGTAACTAGCCACCATTAACTGGTGGCTAGTGGTACCACTAGCCACCAGTAGTAATTTAAAACAAATTAGTAATTTAAAACAAAAAACTAATCAATAATTAGTTTATTGACTGATATTAAACAGTCAATTTATTGACTGATATATTGTGATAAGTTTTTCAATCATATCTCCAGCCCTACAGGAACATCTGCCAAATAACATGGATTAATGGCTTTATATGTAATATCCTAATCAGATTTTCTCATGAGAAACTAAAGACAGTCCTTGAATTTATGCAATAAAATACAGGACAGGAAATTGAACTCAGAGCATTTTTTGATTGTGGTGCCACAAAAGGAATCATCAAGTGTTCCAAATAGTCTCCAACCCAAGCTCCAATCCCAAAAAGCACCCCTCCTTTGCATCTCCCCCACTCAGCTCTTTCAGAGTAGCACCAGCAGTGAACTGCGCACTTGCGCATCTTCTGAGCTTATCAAACTAACAACTTTTCAACGCAACACTCCTAAAAACGATGTTAAAAAGTTAATGGAGGAATGATATTATGATGAGGTCATCAAGGCAGAGTGTTGGACGGAGCAGGAGCTCATTAAAGAGACAGAGGCCCAATTTCAAGTCATACAATTGCAAAGTCAAACTTCTTTAAATCATGTTTGATATGTACAGCACGTTTTTGATCGTGCTATAAAATGGCAAGATGGAAAATACATAATACTGCACCTTTAATCCCTGGAGATTAAAGGTGTCCCAAAATGGTACATCTTTTCAAACGGTTATTCAACTTCATATATATGTGTCTTATATATATATGTATATATATTTATATTACCTTTTCAAATTAAATCTATTCAGCAGCTTCAGACATATCCAGAGATATTAAGTTTTTAAAAATGTTAAAATATTCTCTACATACACACACACACATATATATATCAAATAACCAACTTTCCATCTGTGGTTTGTGATGAGAAATCTAATTCCTTGAATATGCAGGGGAAAATATGCTGCTTGTAACTGAAATAAATGTAACATATTCATTCACAGAAAACCGGTGAGTTGCGGTTTCCCATCATGTTGATTCACAATTAATAAGATATTTTCGTATCACTAGCACTACAGTTAGACGTGCTTTTTAACCCTTACGAACAAATATACTTGTTATTGAGGGCTCTGATATATCTAGTGATAGCAGAGTATTTGTTTGTACTTACTGTTGCGTCTTATGAGAACAAAATCTGGTGCGGTTAACTTTAGCACCTAGCTTCAGTGGTCTCTCTTCCAGTAGGTATCCTTGTTATACTCGGTTTAAATAAAATATAACAGGTTGGTTTCGTACTCAGTAGATGCATAAAGTAAAAATAGAATTAAAGAACCTCAAAGTAAATGAAGAAAACTACAGAACCCCGTCCCGCATCGGTTCAACCACCTATGTGGTTAAAATGGTGCTGTTGGGAGGACTTGGGCAGGAAAATGGAGAGTCAGATATGTTCAATGTATGTAGGAATATAGAAACCGCACATAAGATTGACGTCAGTTCCGAGAGTATTTTTGGTATTTTAACCAGTCTCGTAGAGGATCTCGCAACTAAGTTTGTTGTTGTTATATGCTTAAATTAAATCATACATTTCCTAATATGTCACAAAGTTTTAAAATAGATTTGTTGACGTTTTACTAAAATATCTGTTCACATATGAAGGTCGAAATTCCAACTGCCGTGTTTTAATAGAATGTAACATTGATGATGGTATACTAGCGTCACGAACACGTGGCTTCCTGACTGCAGTTGTTGTTTTCTGAGCGAAATGGCTGCCGTCGCTGTGGTGGAAGCAGTCTCCGGTACAGATCCTGTTGCAGAAGGACTTCTCGAGCTCATCAAACCTCCAATCCATCAGCTCGATTTACACGTCCACTCAGTCAGGTAAACTGGATTATGTATCACAACACAATGCGATCAATTGTCTTGACAATCACGTGACATCTCAGTCTAAAATAAGTCTAAAATAAACCCCGTTTGCTACAGTAGTATACTCGTTATTTACGTTATATATATATATATATATATATATAACATTTTTACTATAAAATCCAGACCGTTCTATATGCCAAGGGAATTTAGCTTCATCATCATCACGGCTGTTTATATCCCTCCTAGCGCCAACATTAAGGAGGTGCTCTATAGCAGTGGTCCCCAACCACCGGTCCGCGGACCAATTGGTAACGGGCCGCGCAACAAATAATGAACTACTTCCGGATCTTTTATTTTGAAAATCCAAAACCGGATTTTACCGGTTACGTCTTGCGCCTCAAAATCGAGCCAACTCGCAGCAGAATGAGTAACAAAAACAACATTGGAGTACTGCGGTTCACCACTCCCCACCACCGGTCCGCAGCAAAATTGCGAAGGGCTGACCGGTCCGCAGGACTAAAAAGGTTGGGTACCGCTGCTCTATATAGTTCCATCAGTGACTTGCAATCTATACATCCAGAGGGTGTTTTCATTGTTGCCGGAGACTTCAATCAGGCCAATATGAAAACAGTTCTCCCTCATTTCTGTCAGCATGTGAACTTTGCAACCAGAGGCTTAAACACACTGGATAGAGCCTACACAAATATTAAGGCAGCATTCAAGGCAGGACATCTCCCCCACCTTGGCTCATCAGGTGGATGAGCCAATGTAATGTCTGTAATTCCTGCATATAAGCCCCTGCTCATCAGAGGAAACCCCATTGAGAAGCAGGTGGGAGTCTGGCCTGCAGGATCCATGTCAGCATTACAGAACTGTTTTGAATGCACGGACTGGGATATGTTCAAGAAAGCTGCAACTGTAAACAGTCACACCAATGTTGAGGAGTATGCCGAATCTGTGTCTGCGTACATCCTGAAGTGCATGGATGATGTCTCCGTGACCAAGATCATGACTACCTGGGCAAATCAGAAACCCTGGATGACAAAGGAGGTCCATGAGCTCCTGAAACGCTGCTTTTAAATGTGGGGATAGAGAGATGCTCAGGTCAGCCAGAACCAACCTGAACTGCATCAGAGTTGCAAAACGTGCCTATGGTCAGAAAATTCGACAATTTTTCCATGAGTCAGCAAACACCAGGCGCATATGGCAAGGCATCAGGACTATAACAGACTACAAGGCTGCTCCTTTGTCCTGTGAGGACAGAACAGACTTTCTGAATGCACTTAACAACTACTTTGGTCATTTTGAAGTCCTCAACAACACTCCTGTGAGAAAATCCACTCCTCAACCAGGTGAACAGATTACTCAGTTTGAGAGAGCTGATGTTCTGAGGACCTTGAGAAGAGTCAAAATGCGTAAAGCAGCAGGCCCTAATAACATACCAAGAACTGTGCTGACCAGTTGGCTCATGTCCTCACTGACATATTTAACACCTCGCTAAGCTGTGCTGTCGTTCCATTCTGCTTCAAGACGGCCATCATCATTCCAGTGTCCAAAAAACTCACAACTTCATCACTGAATGACTATCGTCCTGTTGCACTCACTCCCAGTATGATGAAGTGTTTCGAAAGGCTGGTGAAGGATCCTATCATCTCAAAACTTCCCTCCTCTTTTGATCCACTCCAGTTTGCATACCACTCCAATTGCTGCACAGAAGACACTGTTTCCACCACACTGCACCTGAGCCTGAAACACCTGGAGGAGAAGAATACTCATGTGCGAATGCTGTTTCTGGACGTCATCTCAGCATTCAGCACAATCACCCCCCAGCACCTGGTGAGCCTTGGGCTCAACAACCCCCTGTGCAACTGGCTGGATTTTCTCACAAACAGATTCCAGTTTGTGAGGGTTGCTAAAAAAAGCTTTACTGACTCCCCCAAGGCTGTGTACTGAGTCTACTGCTCTTTACCTTGATGACCCATGACTGCCATGCCAGGTTCAGTATGAACCACATCATTAAGTATGCGGATGATACAACAGTGGTGGGTCTCATCGGGGACGACAACGAACTGGCCTACAGAGAGGAGGTGAAACGTCTGGTGGACTGGTATGATGCAAACCATCTAATCCTGAATGTCAACAGAACAAAAAAAAATTTTGTTTTCAGGAAAAATCAGCCAAGTCACGCACCCCTCCTCATCAATGATGCTGCAGTGGAACAGGTCAGGAACATTAAATTCCTGGGAATACAGATTACTGACACTTTGACGTGGTCCCTCCAAATCTCTGGTCTGGTGAAGAAAGCTCAGCAACATCTGCACTTTTTACTTCGGCTGAGAAGAGCAAACCTCCCCCCTCCCATCCTCACCATTTTCTACAGAGGGACAATAGAGAGTATACTGACCAGCAGCATCTCTGTGGTTTGGATCATACAACACCTCTGACTGGCAACGTATGGAGAGAGTGGTCAGGACAGCTGAGAAAATCATTGGGACTGAACTTCCTTCCATCCTTGACACAGCTTACAGTCGCTGCCTGTCGAGGGCTCGGGCATTTATAAAAGACCCCTTCCACCCTCAGTATAGTTTGTTCTCTCTGCTGTCCTCTGGGAAAAGGTTCAGCAGCTTGAAATGCAAAACTACCACATTCCACAACAGCTTCATCCCTCATACCATAAGGATACTAAACTCCCATTAGTTCAATCTTTTATTATATACATTTATATTGATCATTTTATTATTACTTATTTATTTTAGCCTTGCAACAAAATTTCTTTCAATTTGTACATTTTTAAATATACAGTTGAATGACAAAAAAATCTGTCTATATATATATATATATATATATATATACAGTGGGGAGAACAAGTATTTGATACACTGTTGATTTTTCAGGTTTTCCCACTTGCAAAGCATGTAGAAGACTGTAATTTTTATCATAGGTACTCTTCAACCTTCAACTGTGAGTGATGGAATCTAAAAGAAAAATACAATGTATGATTTTTAAATAATTAATTTCCATTTTATTGTGTGAAATAAGTATTTGATACACCAGAAAAACGAAACTTAATATTTGTTACAGAAACCTTTGTTTGCAATTACAGAGATCAGACGTTTCCTGTAGTTCTTGACCAGGTTTGCACACACTGCAACAGGGATTTTGGCCCACTCCTCCATACAGATCTCCTCCAGAGCCTTCAGGTTTCGGGGATGTCGCTGGGCCACACGGACTTTAAGCTCCCTTCAAAGATTTTCTATTGGATTCAGGTCTGGAGACTAGCTAGGCCACTCCAGGACCTTAAGATGTTTCCTACGGAGCCACTCTTTAGTTGCCCTGGCTGTGTGTTTTGGGTCATTATCATGCTGGAAGACCCAGCCACGACCCATCTTCAGTGCTCTTACTGAGGGAAGGAGGTTGTTGGCCAAAATCTCACGATACATGGCCCCATCCATCCTTCCCACAATATGGTGCAGTCGTCCTGTCCCCTTTGCAGAAAAGCATCCCCAAATAATGATGTTTCCACCGCCATGCTTCACGGTTGGGATGGTGTTCTTGGGGTTGTACTCATCATTCTTCTTCCTCCAAACATGACGAGTGGAGTTTAAACCAAAAAGTTCTATTTTTGTCTCATCAGACCACATGACCTTCTCCCATTCCTCCTCTGGATCATTCAGATGGTCATTTGCAAACATCAGATGGGCTTTGACATGCGTTGGCTTGAGGAAGGGCACTGCACATATAAGGGCACTGCAGGATTTTAATCCTTGACGGCGTAGAGTGTTACTGATTGTTTTGTTTGAGACTGTGGTCCCAGCTCTATTCAGGTCATTGACCAGGTCCTGCCGTGTAGTTCTGGGCTCATTCCTCACCTTCCTCAAGATCAATGATGCTCCACGAGGTGAGATCTTGCATGGCGCCCAGACCGAGGGAGATTTTCCGTTATTTTGTATTTCTTCCATTTTCTAATAATTGCACCAACTGTTGTTGCCTTCTCACCAAGCTGCTTGCCTATTGTCCTGTAGCCCATCCCGGCCTTGTGCAGGTCTACAATTTTATCCCTGATGTCCTTACACAGCTCTCTGGTCTTGGGCATTGTGGAGATGCTGGAGTCTGATTGATTGAGTGTGTGGACAGGTGTCTTTTATACAGGTAACGAGTTCAAACAGGTGCAATTAATACAGGTAATGAGTGGAGAACAGGAGGGCTTCTTAAAGAAGAACTAACATGTCTGTGAGAGCCAACATTCTTACTGGTTGATAGATGATCAAATACTTATTTCACACAATAAAATGGAAATTAATTATTTAAAAATCATACATTGTACTTTTCTGGATTTTTGTTTTAGATTCCATCACTCACAGTTGAAGAGTACCTATGATAAAAATTACAGTCTTCTACATGCTTTGCAAGTGGGAAAACCTGAAAAATCAACAGTGTATCAAATACTTGTTCTCCCCACTGTGTATATATATATATATATATATATATATATATATATATATATATATATATATATATATATATATATATATGTATAATCGATTTAATTTCCTGTTTATTGACTGTTCTCACAAATGTCTTTTGCAGAGAAAGCCAGGTGGAATTAAGAGAACATATAGACAACTTGGCGACTGGTAATCTTTAATTATAATATAACACAAAACTGTACTATTAAAGTGCCAGTGCACTGTTTTACAAATAAAAACAAAATACTTAATATTGACAATTAGACAAAGATTATGTAATGATTACATATATTTTTTGTATGTGCTTCACAGAGTTATTCAGAATAAATGAACACCAGAAGATTGCACTAGACCTGGATCCTTATGTAAAGAAGCTACTTAATGCGAGGCGTAGAGTGGTGCTTGTGAACAATATCCTACAGAACGCTCAGGTTAGTACCTGACCTTGGTTTTGGACCTTCTTTTTCTTGACTAAACCTCTTCCATACTGAGGATTAACAGAAATTTAACAATAATTAGTCAAATATATAATTTTTTCCTAGACCACCAAAAGACATGTGGAACTCAGTAACTCTTACACGCAAGCAGTGAGCAAGCATAGTTTTTATGGAGTCAAAACCTTTTTTTTTCCAATTTAAAGAACTCAATTGTGTGTCCATCAACAGTAGGAACATATAATTTATCTGCCAGGGGTTATAATAGCGAGTACAAAAGAAATAGTATTTCTCTTGTCAAGTTGTGGTGCTGTATTAATTTAGTGCCTTGCTGAAACAGATTATGTTTGGCTTGAAGCTTGGCTATTTCTTCTTGTGAATGTGAAATATTCTGAAGAGGAGTAGAAGTTATGTGAAGTAAATCAAGTCTTTTATTCATTGCGAGACTTCACCTTCAGAGGCATCACTCCATAATACTTAATTTGCTCTACTGTGGGTATGGCAAATTGTAATATATAAAACAAGCAAAGTGATGTGTGAATCTTTTAGCTAAATATATGAATGATGTCTGTGGTGTAAAAACATAAATTCCAAATATGGTTTGAATTTTTTTGTTTGTCTGTCTTTATGATACAATGGTTGGATCAAAAGGAAAAGTGGAAACTATAGGACAGAGGGTTGAGAGGTAATTATTTTTAATAAGGATAAGTTAGAAGGGGAAGAGGAGGGAGTGGTAGCAAAAAAAAAAAAAGATTCAACAAGTTTGTACATTTGCGGCAGACCGGCGACCTGTCCAGGGTGTACCCTGCCTCTTGCTCGGAACGTTAGCTGGAGATAGGCACCAGCACCCCTCCCCACCCCTCTAAGGGACAAGGGTGTACAGAAAGTGGATGGAAGCTTATACATTTGGAAGACCAATCTGTGGCCAAGTTTGAACTTCCTGGTTGGTGTCTTTAGATGTCATTTCAATATTTCTACATACAGTTTTTCAAAGCCAAGCATTTTATGAAGTTTACCAGTTCCTTTTGCAGCAATACAGCCCAACAACACAATGAGTTAGGAGAGTAAAGGAATCAAAATTCCATCCAAATTGCCTATAAGAAATTTCTAGATCGGGTATCGGTGACAATATGCCCGATCCATATAGACCAATCTATTAATTGTATTTCTATGCTTTGTTCTCTGAGTGAGCGTAAATGATAGTGGTGCACAACCATGCAAAATAAAAGCCTCGCACATTCAGAATTAAGTGTTTTTGTTAAACAACAATGATAAAACAATGTAAACCATGACATGGTTTGGACATTTGCACTAGCCAAGGCAGCCATAAACATTAAATTTTACCTTTTGGAAAACCAACACCTGGCATAACACCGGCTCTTGCCTGCCTACCTGCACTGTTTCAGGAGTTGCAGAGGGATATCTTAGAGTTTGATTATTATACCAAGTGTTATTGGGTATTTACACGGTTTTACTTTGGCTTTGAACAATAAGTTTCAAGTTTGAAGTAAGCACATGGCTCATTAACATCTCCAACACTTTACTCAATCTGTGCCAGTGTTTTGACTATCTGTGCTACCTATCAACCCGTCCAGCCTTGTGGTAATGCGTAGCACCGACCGGCAGACATAGCTATTTAGATGCGCTACGGTAGGAAAATCTAACGAGGTAGCACAGATAGTCAGCACAATGGTTCTATGCCATGAGCGGCAAACACAATAGATAAATGTAATTGACAATAATGGGTGGATAATTTTTATATTTATATTTTATATTGCATTTGCAAGCTGTACTTGGGCATTTTATGCTTCTTTTGAAGTAAAGGCTTCCTCCTCGCTGAAAGGCCATGACATATTTCACCGTGGATAATGACGCTGTCTTGTTAGCATCTTCACAAGGTCTCTTGTCTTTTTGTTTGTTGTTCTGTTGTCATTTTGGACCAAAATATATTAATCTCTGGGACACAGAACCCATCTCCTTCCTGAGCGGTATAATTCCCATCATGTCCATACTTGAATATAGTTGTCTGACTGGATGAATGCGGCACCTTCAAGCCTTCAAGAAATTGTTCCCAACAATGAACTTCACAATTCTCTTCCTGATATCTTGTCTGATTTCTATTGACTTTCAAATTGTGTAAAACAAGAAACCAATGTGTTCCAGTTGTAGCCTTAAAAAAAATAGGATAACTCAAATGTGCCATTAAAGGTTTGTGGAAGAAAAAAGTAATTCATTTAAAAAGACAGGTGTCCCTTATACTCACGCTAAAGCTAGTGACAAGAAAATCTCACTAAGTTTTCCAGCATTTAAAAAAATAGAAATAATTTTGGTAATTCTAACTTGCCTAAAACAAGAAACGTTTGGGCTGATTTTGCTTCAGACCTGTATGTGCCTTTTTATCCAATGTATGTAAATATCTGGTTTCAACTGTGCCATCTTGTCTACAATTTTGCCAGACAGGGAAGTGATATTTTTCAGTCATATATTTTTATAAATGAGGGTTGAATTCTCCACTACTGACCTAATTAAGGAGGTTATTGGATAGTCACATAGTAATTAATCCAATTGTTTGCTCTTAGCTAGAAATAACCCTGTGCCTTCAAAAACCATGTTACCATAGTATCTAAAATGGCATTAAGTATTTCTCTTGATATTGGTATCAAGTTTGAGATTTTTGTATCATCCAACCATTTATACGTTACGGGAGTAGCAGTTTAAGCAAGGAGACTCAGGCTTTCCATTCCCTACCCACTTGGGCCAGCTCCTTCGGGGGAATCCCGAGACGTTCCTAGGCCAGCTGAAAATCATGTCTTGGGTCTTCCTCTGGGTCTCCTCACAGTGTGATGTGCCAAAATACATCACCAGGGAGGCGTCCATACCAGATGTCCAAGCCACCCACTCTCGATGTGGTGAAGCACCAGAAGAATAAATTTCACAAGCCAGTTTATTATGACTTTAGACATTCATAGTATCCATAACTAGCAACATCATTACAGCTACCATATATGTTGTCATTTCTAAATGCTGTCATTTTTTCTATTTTAACTACAGGCTTTCCATTCTTTTCTCATTCATCTTCTCCTTGATCATTTTAGTTAAAAGATTAACTGCCCAAGGAGTTGCAAAATATAGACTAAATAAATACTCTGTTTACAGGAACGCCTGAGAAGGTTAAATCACAATGTGGCCAAGGAGACGGCACGAAGGAAGACCATGCTTGAAGCATCAGGAGTGTTCACCCCTCGCTCACCTAGTAAACCATGAGCCCTGTTCCCCACTGTGACGCATGACTTGTCCCACTAAGGCATGAAGGACCAATACTAGAAGTTAAAATACTCAGTGGGCCCATCTCTCTAGAATATTTAGATGTGTTTGCTGAAGAACTTGATGTTGTCTTGCATTGCTTTATGTCTTTAAATTAAAAATGTGTGTTTAAAATGAGCACAAAAGAACATCTGTAACAATTACTTAAAACCCCTTATGTTTCTCATTCTAGTAATTTTCAAAAATTGTTTTCAACTAAAGTGTCAATATTGTTTCCATTAAAAGGCATGCACGATGGTAATGTTAATTGTTTTGGATAGCTCTAAACTTTAGATTTGGACCTAGACTTTCTGGGTTTGAATGGCAGTATTGAGTTTAACTATGGCCACATACAAATGAGGGTTTCATGGGGACTCTACTTTCTTTGTTTATTAACAACTTTAGGGACGTCCAACTTAGTACCTTTGTAAAAAGTGCATACTGCATGAGTGGAAACGAACAGTAGTTATGTTAAGCTGGTTGTGTTGTAAGAGTTGCTGTTTGTGTGTGCTGTTTATTTTAAGATGAAATCACTTATCATTCCTGGGTATTCCAAAGAATAGTTTGTTAATCAAATAATGTCTTGTCAAAATAATAAATTTTTCAGAAATGTGATTGCTCCATGTTTGCTAGTTGAAAGTAAAATGGAAGGCAGATCTTATAGTTGTCAGACTGTCCTCCTGCGGAACCATGATCCAATTTTTGTCTGTGAAGTAGACAAACACTCTCTATTTTTAAGACTAAGCATAAAACCTTTTGTTTTACAAAAGCATACTGTTAGAGTATCTTATGTTATCCTGAGGTACTTCTATAGGTATTAGGCTTGTACTGCTATACTGTTGAGCACTTTTCCTTGTCCTGCTACTTTTCGTGCTACACAGTAAAAGATTGCTGTTTAGGTAACAACTTGATGCAAAAAACTTGATTTCTTCAGTCAGTTACTTGATGCAATCAATTGGGGCTATTTGAATAGAAAAATTTTCACAAATTAGATGATAAACTGAACTTAACTCCCCATTGTTTTATAAGTAGGATCAATGTGGAAAGTCTGTTACTGACAGTGATTGGATTAAGTTTATCTCTGTTCACAAACAGGATTTTGTTTTGGTGAACTACCCTGACATCTGTTGTGAATTGGCACGTTTAATTTATAAACAAAAAGCAGCCATAAATAAGTATCATTTCAGTTATTAAAATCTTTGTAGATGAAATGACAACGTTAGATTTAAAGTTTTCTGGATTTAAAGTGTTTGTGATTTTTTCCCCTCATTTTTATTTCTCATTGATGTGATTCCAGGTTTTTGTACCAATAAAATAAAGGTAACTTTATATTAATGAAACTCTTCATGTCAATATGTGATGGTGAAGTCTTAAAGATTATTTTGTGATTAGGCAGTTATTGTCGTCAGAGGTGCACAACTGCTGTTCCCAGAGAAGGTGTCAGCCCGTCTATATAGTAACGAACCGACACCGCCTCCTGTTGGCTTAAGTATTTCTGTTACTCCTTTCTTTTTAAACATGGATAAACATAGTTAAAGACCTACCTCCCATGTCAATTATATGTTGTCTCCTACCAGTTTCGGGTCCACACAGAACCAAATTCCAGACGATGTTTTTCCACATTGGCAATAATTTATTTAATTTGATGTGATTGTCAATTTTTTCCGCTCAGTTTCTATCCTTTTAGAAAGACCTGTTGTTTTGCCTGTTGGGGGCAGTATACAATCTTTAAACAAGGTCTACTACCGGAAATTCAGAAAACGTTTCAACGAAGTGTTTTCAGCGTGCAGACTTCAGAGAGGAGGTACTAAGCCTGCCATTATTTGATCAGGACTAAAAGGACAAGGCAGCACAGCCAGCCAGCATTAACTGCTCCGTAGGTTTACAGCCAGCCAAGTAGTCCTAGGCCCGGAACACCGTCATCCAAGATGGACTCCTGGGTTCGGTTCAATACCCAGAGTCAAGCGAAGGAGAGAGTTTTGAGGTAACACGGTCAGTGTTGTCACCATTAAAGAAGCGGGGTCCGTTAGGCTACTCATTGTCCATTCTCAGTTTTATTTTAGTTTATTTTGGGTATGGTTCTGAAGTATATTTTGGTGGGGGAAAGGGGTTTGTATATATTATGCCTCTGTGAGATGCTTAAGTGAATACTGTAATTCGGACTATAAATAAACATTTACATTTACCAAAATTTAGAGACCGGTCGGAGGGACAAAGCCAATAAAAGTCCTCCCGCCCTTCCCCTTTAGCATCTCAACACTCTGCTACGGTAAAAACGTAAGCTTTGGGGGAAACAAACTCGGGGCCGGCCCAAGCCTCCATGGGTCCCTAAGCAAAATTTGTTTTTGGTGCCCTCCATTTCAGCTAATAATGTGGATTGCTGCAGTCAACAGTCAGACGATTAGATCATTCACACACCTTCTGTAAACTCATTGCATCTCTCACAGTGCTGTTTACATTGTATCCTAGTGCATATATCACAAGGATATATGCACTTGTGGTAGTAAAAGCAACAACAAAAACAAACAAACCAGTATTCTCTGGATTTAAGATGGATAAATACATACATAGGCCTGTCACGATAACAAATTTTGCTGAGCAATTGTCTCAAAAAATTATTGCGATGAACGATAATATTGTTTGAAGACCATTTTAAACTGATGTAATGGTAATGACATAATAATGCAAGCACATCCTGCCAAAAATAGATACATTTTATTTAAAAAAGAAAAACACTTAATACTGGAACTGGTGAACAAAATAAACAAAACAACCAAAAACAAAAATAAAATGGATTCAGTCTCCGTTAACAAAAAATGCACTTGAATAAAAACTAAACACAACATAAAACCAAAGTGGAAATAAAAACTACATTCAACCAAAAGAGTACAGATTATGAAGTCTATATACTATATTGCCCTTCAATAATAATTAGATTGAGATAAAGATGGGCATATCCGACTACCTGATGCATAGGCCTGTCACGATAGCAAATTTTGCTCAACGATTAACTGTCTCAAAAATTATTGCGATAAACGATAATATTGTTTGAAGACTTTTTTACACTGATTTAATGTAAATGACGTAATAATGCATTCGATTTCCTGCCAAAGATAGATACACTTTATTTTCAAAAGAACACTTAACACTTGAGCTGATAAACAAAATAAACAAAACAAAACAACCAAAAACAAAAATAAAATGGATTCTCAGTCACCATTAACAAAAAACTCACTTGGAAAAAAAAAACTAAACAACATAAAGCCAAAGTGGAAATAAATACTGCATTCAACCAAAAGAGTGCAGATTATGAAGTCTGTATACTATGTTGCCCTTCAGTAATAATTAGATTTAAATAGAGAAGATGGGCACATGCCACTACCTGATGCAATAGTTCACACTACACGATTTTTTGCTCCTATTTTTCCCCTTACAACAATCTTAGAAAGTTGGTCTTTCTAAGACTGTGTGGTGTGTTATGGTAGATCGTCGTTGCCTCTCCGGGGTTTTCAGGGGTTTTCCTCGACTGGGAGCTTTAACTCCACCTGTTGAATGTGACAGGTAGCCAATCAGAAAGCGTGGATTCTCCTCCGAGCTTTCTGAGGGGAAATTACAGAGGGGAATCCCAAACAGCTGACACGGCGCAACCCGAAGTCCAGCGGACATCGGAGATGATACGTGGAAACAACATTAATGTTTATTCAACATGCAAAGAATATAGAAATGACAAGAGGAGGAGTTGGAGCGAAATTGCTACCGCAGTTGATAAACCCGGTAACTTTTCAGCTGTTCTTCGTTAACATGACGTAAATAGGTTATAATGATTTTCATTCGGTCAGGACTGACACTAGCAACATGCATTGCAGGTAGATTGTAGTAAAGCATTGATTAATGCCTGATTTTAAAATTAGTTAACTGAACTTGTAGCCATTATTTTGTGCCCATTGTTGGACACCACACGGCAGGAACGAACCGATCGAACAGTTATACCTAGGATTTCTGTCGACTAATGTGTGGTCTGTCAGGTTTTGAAAATGGGCCGACAATCAGCCGACAGCTGGGCATTACACTAAGTAAAATGAGGAAGGTAGGGTCAGTGGAGAGCACTGGAGTTGAGCCTTTTTTCATTCAGTGTCTTTAGCTGAAAAAGAAAAAGGTCGGAAGAGACGAAGAGACGATAATGCCGATAATTAAAATGACGTCGATAGTTTTATTTTATCTTACATTAATTGATTTACCGTTTATCGCGACAGGCCTACGATGCAATAGTTCACTCCTCCCTTACGCTAAAGAAATGAGGAAGGGAGGGGTCAGTGGAGAGCGACAGGCCTATACATATATCTGCTATTCATATGCATATAATTATACTTGATTCCTGTTGGAATTAGGCATAATTCCAATAACTAAAAATTACATTAATACTAGGTGAGTCTTTCTCGCCCACAAATGTGGATAGACACCGGGCTGATTCTGGGCCTTCAAATATTTTTAGCAGTGCTGTTAGAGAGGTTTCACATAATTTATAAATTGATGTAAAAATAATGTTTGTTTTAGGCACATAAATTATCAGGTGCAGCAGCAAACAACATATCGCCAGCTACAGCTTAAAGTAGCTCATGTCAATGTAGTAGCCAGGTAGCCTCATGTAAAAAGACAATGTCAAACATTGAGAAAATTGTAATTATTGTCATCAAACTTGATCAAACACGCTGTCTTGAAGACAGTAAAATAACTCAGAAATATATAGGGACAACAACAAGAATCAACTAATTTAAAATTAAAACTCAGTTTCACACAAATAAGAAGATCTGTTGTTTTTGATAAACATTACATTACCAGATGGACTGTCCAGGACTGTCCTCTCGCCCGTTGACCACTGGTGATGGGCACCAGCATAATATAGCTATATTATGCTGGTGGCATCCATTACATTAACATGAGACATGCAAACTTATATCTTTGCATATAAGTTTGCAAAGATATAACTTGTATGCAAAGATAATAGAAAGTAGTTTTTTTCTACTCTTTCCCTGTCTTTTCTCTGTCCCCGAAGGATAAGTCCTTTTTTGCAAAATAGTTTGCTTACATATCTTCCACCAGTGCTTTTGAGGTTTGGATGCGCTCTGCACATTGCAAGGCAGCTCATATTACCTGTGAAGCGTGACCTATCGTGACCACTAGGGAGACCCCCAAAACAAATTTTTTTCTTTTTGCCCATATAAAGAATGATTTCTACAAAGTTGTATGAAAAAAAATCTTTTTTACAATATATATTTGTTCTATCTCTCTAAAAGCAAAGTTTAAACCAAAACAAATAAAAACATATCAATATATTACTGTACTGTAGGCCACCTGTATGGATAAAGCAGAAAGTAGAAGCACTTCAATGTGAAAAAATAATTATTTTGATTGTACTGGCATACAGAGGGTGAAAAGTAACTAGTTGCATTGCTGTAATTGCAATTTGTCTGTACTTTGTAGTTTGTTTACAAAACCTGAACTTTTCAGTAAAGTATTTTACTGGTTACATTTGAATCACATCCATCAACTTCATAAATGTGGTGAATCATGCAGAGGGTTTGGTGTGGGAGAAGGGTGCTGAGATGGGGAAGATTATCTGCTGACAGAAGATTATTGGAAATTAATGTCCCTTTAAAATTACACACATTTTATGTTGCATGTTTCTAAATTTGCCTGTTTTACTAAAACAGTTTTAAACCAACTTGTTCTCACTTCCTTTGCGATCAGTGGAACTATCTGCTCCTAAGAAAGTAAACTTACTTTAAACTAAAATTTTAATGAGGTGCTTTTTTTTGTTTGATTAACTGCAAGCTTTATCAAAATAGCTGTATTTTACAACCTGTATTGTATAAAGCTTTTATCATTCTGTATATGTAACAGCTTCACAGGATGGGTTTCTGGAGGGTATTCCAGAAAGGTAGTGTAACTCAGTCTCTTCATGATCATAACCGGAGCAGGAAAGCCCTTAATTTCCACAGCAGCTGATATTAGAATATTTTACCATACAATTAAAACTATCTATGGTATTAGGAATGTGTAGCTGCTCATTTTCTTTATATGCTTGTGAATCAGTTTTTAAAGTATTAAGTTGTTTTTTTTTTAATCCAGTTGATTTAAAATTTGGCTCAGCTGGGCGTGCCGTGCTGGCGTAGGTGTTAGCGTGACCCATGTTTGGAGGCCTTGAGTCCTCTACGCGGCCGTTGCGGGTTTAACTCCCGGACCCGATAATATTTGCTGCATGTCTTCCCCCGTCTCCTTACCTGTCAGCCTACTTTCATATAAGGGACACTAGAGCCCATAAAAGACCCCCTGGAGGGGTAAACAAAAAATTTGACTCAGCTTTGGTTATCCTTCTTTAATTTGGTATGAAGCAGTTCTCGCCTGAGAAATAGCTATCTGCTTACTGACTGTTTTTTCATCCACCACAGGGCTGCACAGTATTCTTGCATGTTGTTGGGCTACACTCTGCACAAAAGCAGTGTATCCACTGACCTCCAAAGAACTATCAGTGAACTGGAAGCACATATGAGCCTGACAAGAAAGTGTAAGTGTAAAAATCCAGTATGAGTTTTGAGTACAGAAGCTCTGCCTGTTCTGACGTGTGATGTCCCACAGTGCTGCGTCTGGGGAACTCTGTAGAGGCTCTGCAGGCAGCCAAGATGACCATCCATCTTTCTGACAGTGTTCTGAGGCTGTGCCTTACCATTGGTCACCTGAACAGAGCCATGTACTTTGCTTGTGACAATGTTCTCTGGGCAGGGAAAATTGGCATAATTTCCAAACTTGATCAACAGAAATGGAATCATAGATCTTTCAGGTAAGTTACATATTATTTTTTCTGTGGGTTTTTCTCTGGATTCTACAGTTTCACTATTTAAAACTGTCTGTAATTGGTATGTCCTTAGCAACTTTTATATCCAAAGCAAACAATTATTCTTATAGGCCTTTAAATCACCTATTCAGTGATACAGAAATCATGTGTCTGTTAAAAAATCAGAGTGTTAAAGCGTTTTAAAATGACACAAATATATTTAGGGCCAGCTTGAGGATGACTCTCCTCTCTTGTATCAAGCCTTTCAGAGATTGCCCTGTGTTTAGCTCCATCCATCTTTCTATCAGGCATATTGATCAGGAATAGGCATTCATGGCTTGCTGGAGCAGTTTGCAGCTGAGTGTGAAGCGGCCAGGAAAGGATCAGTGCCTCTAAATCCAAGACCATTGTCTTTAGATGAAAAAGGGTAGCGTGCCATCTTCAGGTCAAGGTCAAGGAGTTTAAATATCTCTGGGTCCACTTTATGTATCACACAAATCAGGTAAAATCAGAGTGGGAAATCGATAGGCAAATTGGTGCTTTGATGAGGGCGCCGTAGTAAAGAAAGCTGAGCCAAAAAGCATAGCTCTCAATTTACCTTTTGAAAAATAGGTAAATTGAGACTGTTTATCAATAGGTAATTTGGCCCTTGCATCAAGGTTCCTACCGATGACGCAAACATGTTTAAAGTAATGTAGTAATATGTTTTTTTTACATACCTATAGTCTATAGTGAGGCTTGAGTCAGTGCATCTGAATGAATGTTTTAGGATCAGATATGATTTATAAGTGTTTGATTGAATATGAAAACCTGAAAGTTGTAAATTTTTTGTCAACTATATATATATATATATATATATATATATATATATATATATATACAGTACAGACCAAAAGTTTGGACACACCTTCTAATTCAATGGGTTTTCTTTATTTTCATGACTATTTATAAGGCAAGAAATCCCACTTATTAACCTGACAGGGCACACCTATGAAGTGAAAACCATTTCAGGTGACTACCTCTTGAAGCTCATCAAGAAAATGCAGAGTGTGTGCAAAGCAGTAATCACAGCAAAAGGTTGCTACTTTGAAGAAACTACAATATAAGGGGTATTTTCAATTGTTTTACCCTTTTTTGTTTAGTGCTTATTTCCACATGTGTTATTCATAGTTTTGATGCCTTCAGTGTGAATCTACAATATCAGGTAAAATCAGCAGTCATGAAAATAAAGGAAACTCATTGAATTAAAAGGTGTGTCCAAACATTTGGTCTGTACTGTATATATATATATATATATATATATATATATACAGTATATAGTGAGGAAAATAAGTATTTAAACACCCTGTGACTTTGCAAGTTCTCCCACTTAGAAATCATGGAAGAATCTGAAATTTTCATTTACATACATATATGTAGGGGGGGTTATATATAAACAATAAAAACTTTTGTCAACAAGTGACATGTTTATCTTAAACTGTAAATGAATGAAATAAATATAAATCTACAATTGAAACATATGTGTTGAACTTGACAGGTACTACCTATTTGCTCTGATTCTCAATGTCACTCGAGACGTGTATGAACTCTGCCTGCTCCTGGACTGCGAGGATTGTTACAGAAGTACCAAATCACCATTGTCTACTAGTCCCAGCAGTGCCATCCCTGCTGACCAACTGTCTTCATCATCATCTTCTTCCATTCCAGTCACTGTAACTCCTGCTGTCATGTGGGTCTGGCTCCGCAAACGCATCCATCAAGTAGGAACTGTCCTGTACAACAACCCACCACTCCTGTTGGACCTGCTGAAGAATGGCTGTGATATTTTTATTCCACTGGACAAGCTGGGGATTTATCAAACAGGCCCAGGCTTTGTTGGGACTTGTGGGTTGCTCTCATCAGTCCTCTCTATTGTCACAATGCTCCATCCATGGCTAAAACTGAAGCCATGAACCCAGATAAACCACACACAATGGGTCATCACACCAAATTCTGTGAAAGAAAGGGTTTCCTGCCATCACTGTACCATGTTATGGTTCCATCCAACAGCAGGTGGTTTATCATTCCAAAAAAAACATATCCTTGCTCCACCTGGGGCCAAATGCAGTATATATATATATAAAAAAAGATACCAACAAATGCATGTCACTAAGACTGCACACACAGCAGAAATGTTTGACACTTTAAATGTTCATTTTTTATTGGTTCATTGGTTTATTCGTTTTATTGGAAAATATTAATTTTTACAAAAACTCATAATATCAGAAAGATAGTTAAATATAGTTTCCAAACATACATAAATCACATAGCAGCACTTATACACAGAAGTTTTTCTGTCTACCAACCAGTAATTAATCTCACTGGACAATGTGACTTTCTCTTTGAAATGTGCTGAGAAAGGTGGATGGCTTTGTTGGAAATTTAGTTTAGCATCTGACCCCTGTTGTTGCAGTCTAAATTTCAGTTTTTCCAAAAAATTATCAGGTACTAATATCCGAGAAATATTATGTTATTTCACACTAGTTTGATACACCATGACTTTTAACTCATCATTGTGCAACTAAAGCATGTTAACAAGATGCATTGTCTATTATTCCTCTACCTTGTGGTTTTTCTCAGATGAAAAACCACAATGATAACATGTGTTTTGTTATCATATAAAGTACCTGCCCTCCCCTTATTTTTTTTCCAGGGGTTAGTTTGTCAAGGGAAAAAAAATCAGGACTAAAATTTGTTCAGAAAAAAGTAAAATATTTCAAACTTACATCCTGGTGTTGGACTCAGGGGATTCAACTTAATGACCTCAGTAAATACTTAACTTTACTGTGATGTCAAATTACAGGTTTTAATTTGTTCAGACAATGTTGAATGTTTCCTTTTTATTTAGTGTTAGACATGAGCCATCTTGGTTGAAAATTTCTCACCCAGGACACAGACTATATGGTTCAGCCAAGGAAACGTTGTTTACACGACTCCAGAAGAAACATATAAAGGTCATGGAATGGCTCCTGGCTAGTCTCCTGACCTCAATCCCATTGAAAATCTATGGAGAGAGCAGAAGCTCCGTGTTAACAAATGCATGCTTAAAAATCTTAAGAATTTGGTGATGGGCCACAATTACTCCTGAAGTGGGTGCACACCTTATTAAAAAATCCCAACAAAAACTTCTTTCATGCATGCATAACCTACTGACTGCTGTGCTTTCCGACCAAATATTAAATGATGTTTCACTGGGGGGGGCGGGTCAAATACTTACTTCCTTCAATAGAATTCAAATTATAGATTTTTTCTCATTTTATGTAATTTTCTGTTTTTCTTGTGATATTATGTGTCACTGTTAAAATAAAGCTGGCATAAAATTTTGATTATATACATATACTGTATATATGTAAAAATGTTTCATTTATTTTTTGTGTCAGTGGGGGATCAAATACTTATTTCCTCTGCTGTAAGTAAACATAGAAAAAGGTTGAACAAATATGTCAAGAATATTTTTATGCATTTCCATTAGACTTTCTAACTTTTGCCTGAACTGATATTCTAACAGATGAATCCTAACTTAGTATATGTAACTGGAGCACAACACAAATGTTACATTTCTGACAATGGAAGGTTGACAATTTGGACAGGATCAACAACCAGTGAGAGGAAGAAGAGGGAGGTCGTTGGGGAGGAGTAAACAGGCAAAACAGGAAGAGGCAGAGGAGAAGATGCCAATTTCCATCACACCATCGTATGGTAGTTTGTAATGTAAAGGTTTGTGTCCCAAAACAGGATGCCGGTGGAGTTCCTATCACCATACTCTTCATTCCTGAACCCCAATGAGGAATATTTTAGATTTTTTCTCAGCATGTGGAGATGGAAATATGGAGATGCACCGCAGTTCCTACAGCACTGCATGTACCATTTTCCTTAAGGAGATCTTATGTTCCCAGTTTTACTTTTTTGTGGTCTTTTTTTCCTTCTATCAATGACATGATCTGTCAAATTGCTGAACAAAGTAAAAGTGAATTTGAATATTGTCTTCTACAATTACAATTTACAATACTTATAAAAAACTTTAGCTATAGTTTACAACAGAATGTCCCTCCAGACTACACTGTTATATTGACAAGATGACTAATCAATTTGTTTTTACACAATAAAACAAGGACTTATGCTGGCACACCAACATGTTCTTTGACACATCAGACTTTCAAGACCGATGAACTAAGAATTTTTAGAAAGACGTGGTATGTTATTGTTTGTATGAATTTTGAGGAATACACCTGCTTTGCAAATGTCAAAGTAAAACTGTAATAGAAATAATAAATTGATTAAATTAAAAATTTATTTTCCAAGAATGCTGTTAAACAGTAAATATTAACCCAGTAGTCATGTTTCTGGTTTTCTATAATATAGTTATAATTCCATCTGAAGAATGGCAGAATTTCTGAACTTCTTTTGGCTTTGGTTACTCTTCAAATAATTGTCTATAAGCGTTTTATTAAATTATAGTGAATAGTTGCTTTTAAGCAATATTTTAAAATATTTTCACATTTTTACTTTCACATTTTAAGTTTATAAATTTCTAAAACTGCACTGTTTGAGAATTAATCAGCAAACTCATCCAAATTATTAATAAAATGCTTAGTACAAATCAGATTTTTCAATAGTCATTAAATGATTAAAAAAAGTATAAAAGTGAATTTTCTGATCAAGCTGATATTAATCTTGGATCCACCTACTTTTGTTACGGCACATCTGTGCCACATGTAGAAATCAACTTCAAAGAGACATTAGCTTCAACTCTTCAACAAGTTTAATTGTCAAAATAAAGCTAGATGTCTCTCCGCATAGTTCTCAGCTCAACTTTTCACATATCCAAATTGCTTCTTTTCATCACCAAACAATTTGTGAAACAAAATACAATTTTTCTATATTTTGAGCTCAGTATAATCAGTTTCTCATGCATCCTTTCTGCAACTTACCTGTAAAACTCACTTTAAAAAAAAAACCTTTGCATCACATTAGTCCCTCATCAAAAAGATACAAGGAGTGTTGCTTTGATTCTTTCATGCATGTTTGAAAAAATCTTTGAATCTCTGGCAACCATTTGGGGTTGCCTAGATCTTCTTCCTCACCAAGCTTCTCACTCCCATCTCATAGAGAGCTGCCTTCCCCATTTAGCTTCTTCAAATTAGCGACAGCAGCAATTACACACCTAGTGGAGCTTCTAATATCACTGTAACCATTTCTGAATCCAATACTCCGAAGAACATTTGTAAGCAGCTTAATGTTGAAATGTTGTTGAGATGATGTGCTGAAGGTAAAGTGTTGGAAAGAGCAGCTTCTTAAAGAGACAGAGGCCCAATTACAAGACATTAAATTGCAAGGTCAATTTTCTTTTAAGTCATGTTTGATATACACATTACTTTTATAACAACTGAAGGTTACATAAATACTTGATTCTGCTATAAAATGGTACTATGATCCTGGAAAACACAATACTGCCCCTTTAAGTTAATCAATCTGTGGATTATGAAAGTTGCTGTACACTGCATGGGAATCAAAGCGGGTAACTGATTCAATACATTATTTTCTAATGGGATACTTTAGAAATAAAATATTCATAATTCATTTGAAAACCTTGTATCTTGAAAATCTACAAGTGGAAACAATACTTCCTACGGAAAAGAAAGAAAATCCCTTTCTCCCCCATCACGCTTCAACATAATGGGGTGCTGTGGTGGCGGTAGAGTTAAGCACAACCCACATATGGAGGTCTTAGTTCTCAATGCGGCTGTCACAGAGGTTTGATTCGAGGTCTGGCGACCTTTGCCTCATGTCTTCCCCCTTCTCTCATTACCCACTTCCCTGTCAATTCACTATCAAATACAGGCCACTAAAGGCACTAAAACCTTTTTTAAAAAAAGCTTTAACAGAATAGATTTAATTTTGCAGTATTGGTGCTGCTAAGCAAAAATCAATTTGTTGTGGGTCAATCAACTGTTGGGCAAAGATTGGAAGTTAGCAGTTAGTCTATTATCACTGCAGGAAAGACTGTGCTTGTTATGCTAAGGAAACTCAACATGCTGACACTGCCTGTTGGTTAAAACATTGTGTAAGGCAGTGGTCCCCAACCACCGGGTCGCGGACTGGGACCAATTGGTACCGGGCCGTGCAAGAAATAACGAACTACTTCCGATCTTTTATTTTGAAAATTCTAAACCGGATTTTACCGGTTATGTCTTGCGCGTAAATTGAGCCAACTTGCAGCAGAATGAGTAACAAAACAACATCGGAACACCCCCCCCCCCTCCAGCAAAATTGCAAAGGGCTGACCGGTCTGCGCGACTAAAAAGGTTGGGGACCGCTGGTGTAAGGGATGTCTCCAGGGTCAGTTAGAAATCATTCCTTAACATTACTGTACAGTTATGTTTCATTGGAAGCTTTGCTTTGATTGGATGATGCTCTGCTATTTTCATATTTCACTTGTTTCATGAACAAACACATAACCCAATCTGAAAACATGTTTATTGAACTTTTACAAAGGCAAATATAAAACCAAATTAAGGGAAAGAAAAACATCTTAATAATTAAAAGACAATACAGTTCCATTTTCGGGAAATTCTGGCTTCCAATGGAGCTCCTCTGATAGGTTCCTCAGTGTACCCCACATCATCCTTATTAAGATCAGCTAAGTTCACTGTGAATGGAAAAAACAGCAGTACAGACGTGGTCATTTTGGAGGGTTCTTAAGGAACCATCATTTAACACAACATGATACTATGACGCTGAACAAAAGTACAAAATAATCCCTTGTAAATTCTATTATAGACCCAGGTACAAAATAGTTTTGTGTAGCTCTATGGTCCTCCACAGCGAGAATATCAAAGATTAAAAAAGGAATGCTGACCCATACTGTATTTTGAAAAAACAAGACCCCATTCGAAACTAAGATCTGGAAAACCATCCTGGCAATCTGTGCTAACATACATAAATTGAAATCAGGCAAAATGTATGGAGTGAAAATAGTATCAAAATACCTGTGCGTGTGTAATACTAGAGTTGTAATCAGTGTAAGCATCTTTGTGTGTAACTTTGGATAGCTGTGTCTGTAAAACATGATTTGTAAACCCTAACAAGGAAATTTTTATACAACTCTGGTTTGAATTCCAGCTTTTTTGCTTGGAGTCTAGTGTTATTATCCTCTGAATGTCTGTCACTGTGCCAAAGTGGCTATTTTGTTGGAATTCAGAATATCTCAGCACTTCTTTATAATACTCCAAAATTGTTTGTAGACATATTGTGTATTTTTGAGTGGTACAGATGAGATTATATGGTTTAAAAAATGACCACAGGGTGGCGAAATGGTTCGTTGGGTGGAAAAACAGGCTGTCATAGAAGACAGAGCATCCCAGTGGTCTGCCCTCAGAAGTAAGTAGAAGTTAAACCTGCACGCTTTGCTCTCCGTTTATAATGAGACATCGAGTAATTTTAAATGAGCCCGTCACCCCTTTTACCTTCACTCTGCAGCATAATTATACACTTCTTTTGCAGTGTTGTGGATCATCTGCTCTTTATTTATTGTCAAGTGAAGGCAGTCAGAAAACCATCTGTGATGATAGCAGTGCATGCATATGGTTAAAAAACCGTTGGCCTGCACCAAATAATGGCAAAAATATTTCACGTCTTAATAGTGGCACTGCATGCTGGCAAATGCAAAACTTCAACAATCCAAGCAGGCCATCTTGTTTTGTTTATGTTTCGCATTATTTATTCTGTCTCTGTCCTGTCAGTACCTCTATCGATATATATCTCTGTATATAAATTTACTGTGTTTGTGTAAATAGGGCACATGCATCAGATAAGACAACAGCTATTTACCTGCAGTTAATTTACTTATTAATTCCTAGTCACATATTTCCAAATATAATGGCCAATTTAATTAATTATAATTCATAAGGTAATATAGCTGGATGTTGGTCACCATCACAGTAACCATATTTTGTTGCTTCAGCAGTAATGAAGGTAGACCTGGACCTGCCAGGAACATCATCTGCTGCTGGACCTTATTCACCAGAAGGAACTGAAATGGACCTTCTTTATCTATGCTGACTTCTCAGCGTAAATAATGATTTAGACTAATGTTCACACAGCCTCCAAAATCTTCAGTTCAAACTGTATTTGTGTCTGGATCTGAGTGAAATGCACAAAGACTCCATTTCATCAGCCCTTGAACAAAATATACTTCATCTGTAAACCAGGACAAACCTGGTATTCTTGTCTTGTCATTGTTCTTGTCAAGTTGATTAACCCCTTAATCCTCACCCCCTAAATCACCAAAAACGTCTGAAAAAGTATACCCAAATTAAATTAGCTGCTGTTCTTGAACCATTTGGAATACATGCAAAAGCTTGGTCTCTTTATGAAGATGACAAGCTAAATTTTCTATTTTTGCAGTCAAAAGTACTTTAACTGTAAGTAGTTTGTAACACACACACAAAATGTTTTTTGCTTCACCCAGATTTTTCATTTTTATTTCTTGTAAATGCACATTGAGTGTTGAATGAAAGGACTGGAAAATACAATAAATCTGTAGAATAAAGTATTCTGCTCATGGATTTCAAGACTGATCAAGATAGCACAAAAAAGAAATGTCATTTCGGACATGTTTATTTTTGAGGATGTACAGGTGCTATCCAAGTGTGCCATTCTGAGTCTCCATTTGGCATCTCCAAATGGCACAATTGGACAACACCTGATACTAAAACTTCAAATGACTGTAACTCCTCAGTGCTTCAACATACAGTCATCAATAAGGGCTCTAATGAAAGATTATGACCAGAGGAATACTCTGGTAGATACAACATTATTATAGTGGAAATTACTTATAATTCTATAAATAAAATAGCATATCTGGGGGAGTGGGGGAAGTGGGTTAGTGTACAGTCAGACCTCCTCCCCCTTCTTGCAATACGCTGTCTGTCTGTCCGTCCCCGTACTCTAGCCACCCCCTCAGCTTCTCTCCTTTGCCCCCCGTGACCCCTCCTTCTTGCCCCCCCTCAACTTCTCTCATGCAGATGGAAAAATATATTCAGATGGTTTAGATTTTCACAAGACAGCAAATTTGTTTTTCAATTGATATTTTGACAATTAACAGCTAATAAACATACTTTAAAAAAAATTATATTTCATGCATTTCTTTAAAGCACTGCTGCCAAAATAGCCTTCACAGCAAAATATTTAATACATACAAATTTAATCAACATTAAAATAAAAAATTCTACTTATACATTATGAAGACACAAGTAATTTTCAGGTTCAGTAACTGTCAAAGTCAGGTTTGTCAGTGGCAAACATCTTTGCCTCTTCGGCACAAGCACAGTGACAGACATTCAGAGGATAAAAATACTAAACTCCGAACAAAAACCAGATGACCCAGTTTTCTGCGAGCAAATAAACGCACCATTTACGCAAGAATCTGAGGCTGTCGGAAGTAGGCCTGTAATGATAAATTTTTCTGAGCGATTGTCTCAAAATTATTGTGATAAACGATAATATTGTTTGAAGATCATTTTAAACTAATGTAATGGTAATGACATAATAATCCAAGCGATATCCTGCCAAAAATAGATACACCTTATTTTCAAAACAATATTTAACACTGGAACTGGTAAACAAAACAACCAAAAACAAAACTAAAATTGACTCTCAGTCTTCATTAACAAAAAATGCACTTGAATAAAAACAAAACATAAAATCAAAGTAAATACTGCATTCAACCAAAAGAGTATGAAGTCTGTATACTATATTGCCCTTCAATAATCATTAGATTTAGATAGAGAAGATGGGCATATCCGACGACTTGATGCAATAGCTCACTCCTCCGTAGTTCATGCAGTTCACACTACATGATTTTTTGCCCCGATTTTCCCCTTACGACAATCTTTGAACGACCAACGTTCTAAGATTGTCACTTGCGATAACTGTAACCCATCCTGTAGTGTGTGGTGTGTTGCTTGTGTGTCCCCGATTGAACCCGTTACACCTAAGTTTTTTTTGTCTGCTAGTTTATTGCCAGATAACTTTCATTTATCCTGCGATTAATTGATTTATTGTTTATCACGACAGGCCTAGTCGGTAGAGTGAAATGAGTCTCAAAAATCCTTGTGCACTCTAACCGAATCTGTGCATAAATGCAGTTTTGTCTGTGTGTATTAGGCGACTTGTGCGTACTTATTAAACATTTGTAGGCATAGGAGAAGGTTTGAATTTGGAATGATCAGATTTGTGAGATTGAAGTTAAAAAATCTGTGTGCAGAAATTTAACGTTTGTAGAAATTGTAATTGTGTGTGTGTACTTTTATTTTGCATTTGGAATTTCTTAATTTTTGTGTATGCATTTAACCACATACTTACAAGTACCCAGAGTTAAGAACAAATTTCCTCTTTACGGTTTACAAATCATGTTTCAGAGATACAACTATCCAAAATTACACACAAAGATGCTTACACAGATTACAAATCCAGTATTACACACGCACAGGTGTTTTGAGAGTATTTTCACTGCATAAAAATGAAGTGGAAAAAAGTGAAAATTATTTTATAAAATATTAAGCTTTTAACCAGATTATGAGCGTAACGAAGCTACAACCAGACAAAGGAACACTTACATTTTGATAGGTCAAAAATTCAGTGTTGACCCCATTTCAGAAATTATGAGGGTTGTTGGAACAACAAACATTTTTCAACAATGCAGCCTTTTCTGTTGCACTGTATTACAGATTCATCCCCTTCTGAAGACGCAAATGAAAACAAAAGCTGTGTTTTGGTTTCAATATTGTGTCAAGTTGCTCTAACCTTCCTACTCCTGTGTCTCCATGCTCTCATCTTCTCCATCTCCTCCTTCTTCCAGGCCTTCATCCTCCTCTTCTTTTCTTTCTGGGGGTTTCTCATACGCCTTTTCTGATGGAGTGACAATTACTCCATCCCATGTAGACATTTCTATGGCCAAATCTGGGAAAGAACAGTTTAGACTTAATCTTTTGTTTAGATTTGTGACTAAATATGAAATATTCAATTGATTAGCTGAAATAAGCAGTTGTAAGAAAAGCAACTAAAAAATACAACAGATTTTCATAAAAGACCAAAACTCATCCTGAACCTAGGGCAGTATCACTATATGGCCCATTATTTGTAACGAGCTTTTGATTTCCAGTTCTGCAGATGTGGAAAGATGGGTGGTGGTGCTAAAGCTTAAAAGGCAGGTGGGTTAAAAGGCAGCAGTACACCCATCCAATGTGGAAACTAACTAGTTACATTTACTCAAGCTACAGCAATTGAATAAAATTTGTATTTGTATGTACTTGGCACTTGTTTTAAAAAACCTGAACTTTTATGGGTACATTTTTTTAAAGAGAAGTACAAGTACTCAATTACGTTTTAAATATCCATTTATGAGTAAAACCTAAAATGGTAAAAAAAAAAAAAAAAAAAAACATCAGAAGAACAATGTCGATCCTTCTGCTGGGATAGTAATCAGTTACTGTGCTTTGCACAGTAGCTGATTGGCTACTACTCGTGAGGCATTAACCAAAAAACTAAAATGCAGTTCAAATCATCCTCTGAGGGAAAAAAAACCCCATGGAACCAGTTTATCTACGTATATTATATTACAGATAAACAGAAAGGTAACAGCTTTGTCATACAGTATAAATTTAGCTTGGTTTATGTTCAAGACTATGACTATGTAAACATTCTAAATAATATTTTAACAACATCAGTTTAATCTGGTACCTGTGATTATAATTTGAATTGAAAACAGCATCAGGTTCTTAGTTTGAAGTCTGTTACTTAGAACTGCTAGATAGGAAGGACAGTGGACATTTTGGATAAAGGATGTAATGAAAATCAGAATTGCCAGGATTTGAGAAAGAGGAAAATAACAAGAAAGCTTCATAGATGTACGGAAGGATGGAGCAGGTTTGGTGTGATAAAAGACAGATGCTGAGATGGGGGAGATTATCTGTAGAGAACTGGAAAGACAGAAGCTGACAAAAGACATGAGGAATTGAACACATTTCCCAAATATTCATTATGTATGTTTTCTTTTTGATGGATATCTATAAAAGTTCTTCTTTAATTAATAGTTTGAAACCAATATGTTCTAATTTTCTTTGGGAAATTCACAAGCATAACATTTTCCTCTTGAGTAACATTTTATTTTGGCAACTTCACTTGTATTTTACGCAAGTGCTTTACTTTGGTATTCTTTCCACCTCTACAGCTATCTCAACATTCTGTGCAGCTTTAAAGATGTTGTAAAACTATTTGAAAATATTAGCAAGCATTGAACAGAGCAGTAAGGCCGTAGTAAGAGTTTCATATGCTTACAGCACATCTGCACAAAATATGTTCTGGTTTGCCTACAGGTAATTCTAAATAAAAAATAAACAATTCCAACTGAAACATAATAACAAATGGTCTGTTAAATCAGAAATCCTTCTTGTTTCCAGGAGGCAGCAAAGAAAAGCCATTTTCTTACAGCTGGCATCTCCCTCCATGCCAAGGATCTTTCTGTAACCTCCATGAGAGAGCACCCTTACTAATGTCTGGGCAGTGAAACACACCATGTCCTAAAGAAAAACAAAAGAAACATTATCAGGTTGTCATGTTTCAGTTCTTACTTCTGTTCAGCTGCGTTGTGTCTGCAACCGCTCTTGCGGCAAGTTTATTTTTTCTATTTGCAAGATATTTATCTGAATCCTATATTAAGAGAAAATTAAGAATAATAATAAATATTAACCAACACCACAGATGTCCCGCAGTAAACAACAAAGCCAAGCATTTACCTGCTGTTCCAGAGTCATCACTGTATGCACCCTAAAGTTTCCACTTTCACAGGGGTCAGTAATTCCCACAGAGCCAGGAAGAAAGAGACCAGCAGCCAACATTTGAAGGCAACGCCTAAACAAATTCAGAACAATGTTTCTATTTAGACAGATTAATGTGTGCAGATTTTGAGAAGCATACACATTTTTGTTACAAAGTATGTCAGTACTGTCAACAAATCCAAATAGGGGGCAGCAGATTCTAATTTCAAAGTATGCACAGTATGCAGTGCTCATGAAGTGCATAGATAAGTATGTCGTAGAAGTGGAAAAGTGCTTTAGCAACCAGTAATCAGCAAGATCCTCTATACTGAGATTTGCAGTAGTTCTCATGTAGGCCCAGCAGTGAAAGTATGAAAACTTTCTGATGAAAAGGCAAACAAATATCTCAAAACAAAACTAAGATTGCATACCTTATTTGCTTGCCAACATTTTAAATTGAATAACCTGAGAGAAAACTATTGACAAGTTCAGGTTGTGTATAATTAAATATCACACATTTCTCCACATATTGGCATCCTGTCAAAGAAAGAATACTGTTTCACAATTGTACGGCACAAAGGCTAGCTAATCAGCAGCTTTGGAAAAAGTGTTGTGTTTGTACAAGCTTCTTTTACTAACTTTACAGTACTAAGGGCTGTAATGATTCCTCGAATGATTCAAGTACCGCAATTATTAAAATTCCTCAACTCAAGTCAAAGTTTACTTATATAGCACATTTACAACAGCCTCAGCTGACCAAAGTGAATCACACCAAACATCACAGGTAGATAAATAATAAAATAAAAAATAAAATTACATTAGGGGTTAGGGTTGTAATAATAAGACAAATATAAAGTTGGCAAAAACACCAAAAGCTAATAGTATAAATAAAAACCAAACAATACTTAAATTTTAGCTGCAGCAATTTTCTTTCATCCTTGAGGAAAATTACCTGCCTCAAAGTTTTGTTAAATTGTTTTATTATCTGGCACACCGTGTTTCGGTCCGGTGATTACTTCTGTTGCGCAACACTCTCACTTCTGCCTATGAGTTGTTGACGAAAGCTAAGAGATAGTAGCACAAAGTTACATTTTTAAGTTCAGTCCGGGAGTATTTCATCGAGTTATGATAATGTCTGGGTTTTTATTGTTTTTGGGGGGATCAATAAGCATCCTTTAACTGACTAGTGCGATGCATGGTGTATAGCAGCCTTTCTCCTACTGGGACTGCTGCCTGGTGGCTGGTTCGGAGCGAACAGCGAAGAAGATTGCAGTACAGTGAACCCTCACTATATCGCGGTTCACCTTTCACGATCTCGCTGCTTCGCGGATTTGCATCGTGAATTGTGTTCTGCATTCTGATTGGCTAAACAGTCTCCGCTTCTTCTCTACCTGTGTGTCAATAACATTGCGGTTTAATATGTACACGTACGTAAAACATCTTGCCAATTTCAAGATTCTTTTTGCCCAGAAGAAAAAAGAGCGACAACAACTACCGATAACTATGTTCTTCTCTCGAAAACACACACCTGCACTGCGGGCTTTAGAAGAAAAAGACACTACAGAGCGGAGTCAGGATGCAGAGGCTCAGTCAGAAGAGCAGTGAAATACACGCGAGTCACCATTTGTCCTACTATACTTTGTATTTTGTTTTCATAATCATTTTTCATTTTCTCCCGTTCTAATCCAATAACTCGGGTCGCGGTGGGGCGGTGCTGATCTCCGCAATTTGAAGCCTTCAGTTCGTATTGATGATTAAAATTATTATTTTACAGTACGGTAGTTATTTGTAAAAAAAAAAAAAAAAAAAACGTTTATACAGTACTTTTATTTGTTAAACAAATGCTTGGGCCTGTAAAAAGGTTTTGTTCTATGGTTTCAATGTATTATGGAGTATTTCATTGTATAATAATTGTAAAAAAATAAAGGTTACTACTTCACGGATTTCGCTTATCACGGGTTCTTTTTGGAACGTAACCCCCGCGAAAAACGAGGGTTCACTGTATTTATACAGGTGAGCGGATAACCTAAACAGCTTGCTGCTGCTCTGTAGTTGATGCTTAACGCAAGTGTTGCTTTAAGGACAAACCGGAAAATAAATTTAATACCACCCTTGTCGCAAAAAATGGGTGGGTACAGTGCGTTGTGGCTGGCAGATGTGTTTCTGTGTGTGACAAAGGAGCCAAATCCAGTCCTTCATATGGACATAAAAGTTACAAATGGCTTGAAGAGTTCAAATTGACTGAAGATGAATACATAAACTAAAGACTTGCGTATAGAAATTGTGTAGACGTGTCTTTGTGAGTCTGCCTTTTTATTATTAAATTGAATATTTCAGATTTTTGTCTATGTTTTTTTGCCCAGGTCAACTTAAAAAGTGAGCTATTATTTTTACATAAGACATTTTTACTATGTTAGAAAATTACAGGTTAATTTTCTAAAGCAGTGGTCCCCAACCACCGGGCTGCGGACCGGTACCGGGCCGTGCAAGAAATAATAAACTACTTCCGGATGTTTTATTTTGAAAATCCTAAACCGGATTTTACTGGTTACGTCTTGCGTGTCAAAATTGAGCCAACTTGCAGCAGAATGAGTAACACAATAAATAAATGAGTAAGACAACAAATAGTATGTTTGATAGAGGAAAAGTCTCTCAGACTCTGAGCTCAAAGCAAGAGCAAGAGAGCACCAAACAATTTTTTAAAATATTAGCCATTTTATTTCACATAATTATCGCGGTAAAAGCCATTTGTTTGTAAAATACTTAATGAAACATATTTACCATTTTTGATGTTTGTTGTAAATGACATATACTAGCAAAGGAATGAGGTAATTAGTCTAAGTTTGTCGTTTATTGAACATTCAGAAATTACAACGGCTGTAATGCGCCAGAGGAAAGGTAAAACAAAGGTAAAATAACTCGAATAGGTAATCAACTCCTAGCTTTTTACTCTCTCTCTTTGTAGTTTAAGCACACCCGTTGCCTGGCAACCAGCTGCCCTCCACAAGCAGAGCAGAGATCATCTTAAAAACTTAACATTCAGTTTGTGACCATATTAGGTTTTCATGTTTGATATTTATTTTGCGACTTTTAGTAAGCGCTCCCTGTACACAACGGTGGTTGATTAACTAATTTTAAGTTCCTTTTTTGCTAGTCAGAGTCAGTCTTTGAGTTGCCTTTGTTAATTATTTTGGTAATGGAGCCGAAACACACAGAATTGCGCTCCACCTAGTTGAAAAAATAATTACTGAGATTATTATTTTTGTTGGGTCATTAATTTGAACACGTTTTGTTGATTTTTTATTCTTTAATAAAGTTAAAAATGTTTTGGATCTTAGTGAATATTTTTGATAAGTGCGTCAGAAGATGACGTGCTGGTCTCAGCGTCCTGGCTGCATTCAGTTTGTCACCTACTGCCGAGATTGCCTCAAAATCTCCCCGCGATCGACGTACTGAGTACTCCTGATTTAAAGGGACACGAGGTAGAAGCAAAGGACCCACTGGTGATAACTTGCATAACGTCTTGTACTATGCCCTCCCCATGGAATTTGACATTTATATGCACAATTTGCTATTCCTATTACTACCTGGACATGTTTTAAATATAATTTAAAAATGCTTAAAAAGTAGTGGGAGGTGTAAGAACCCCTTAATTAAGAACAGACCTGTAGGCTACATTCAGAGACAGGGGTTGCCTGGATGGGTTGTTCATCACAGCAGAATGACCCTGGAACACAAACATAACATTGCCAAAATAAATACGGAGGAGTGTCTTAGTGCTGTCGATCAATCTGTTGTACGCGCTGTTTAGTGTGCCTATGGCCTAACCATTTCAGTTAAATATCACATATTGCTCCACATACTGGTTTCCTGTCAAAGAATGAATCCTGTTTCACAAATGCATGGAACAATGACCAGCTTTGCATGATGTGTTTTTACAATTTTCTTGCGCAAACTGCTTATCTGCTGTCACCAGTGACCATGCTAACTAGCCTGAGCATTTCCAGGCTTCTCCTGGCTATGATTGGTTGTTTCTGACCAAGTTGTGTATATCTGTTATTAGCACTGGAAAAAATGGGAGAACACAAAAGAGCTTAATTTTTTCACAGATTATCTGTCTCGTACTATATTGTCACAACATAGTGACAGTTTCAAAAATGCATGTGAAAAATATTTATTATAAAACTTGCACACTGCAACTTCAAAAGTGGGTGATATCGTTCTGTTTTTGAATGTGAAGGAAGAGTAGTGTGTTTTTCTACAAAAAAAACCACCACCTCAAACAGAAGTTTGCTGACTAATGGTTGCTTTACAGTTGACATCAACCTTGGATAACTGAAAAGATTCTCAATGCACACAACTAAGTAGAAACAAACGCATACAATTCAAATGATGTGTTTTGACTTGTATGTCAAAACACATACATAGGGTTAGGTTAATACCCTAACCCAATGTTTAAATGCTTAACATTGTTAAGCATGTTTTAACAATAGCATGCTTATGTATTTGTACTGCATAGTTTGAATAACAGCTAGATCTGCTATAAGTGATGTCCTCCTACATCACTTGTAGCAGACTTAAGCACAATAGCTTAAGTCAGTAAAGAGTCATGTTTTCACAAGTCAACATTTCAGGAAACACTTTACTAATTGACATGTTTAGAACAATACAGTTTATAAAACGTCAGATCAATGGAACTTACGAGTAGGTCCAGGATCCATGGAGTCAGAGGCTCAAAACCAGGGAAACGAGCCCTTAGATCTTTCAGGAGGCGGATCAATACCTTGACTCTAAAGATTAGAAACAAAATAGGAAAGTTCAGGTGATTGTAATTATAATGCAGGAGCCAGTACAGAAAAAAGAGCTGTGATGTGTGTTCACAGAAATGTTCCTACGTTGACTGAGAAGCATTCTCTTCAAACCAGCGTGCGTGGCGGATTGCAGCGAGGGCACTCTGTAGAACCTTGATGTCCACTAACACATAGAAAATGTGATTTTTATTGAAGAGTACATCCAACATGCTTCAACAGCCAACATTTAAAATTTTCTTGAGATTCATGACACTTCTGTCTTCTAAGTCTGTCATTGTGTATATCATCATAAATTTAAAATAGTAGTTACCAATATTTTTACGTTTAACCAAAACATTGAACAGGCGTACTGTGTAAAAATGTCATACGCTATTTTTTTCTTCAAATTTATAGAAACACACAGATGTCACCAACTTTCCTTAAGAAAATTATATTTAAAAATTTACACAAATTTTTTATAGAACAAACAATATGTCAATCATTCTTTTTTAGGTGCTAACTTTGATATAACCACAATCATTCCCACTGCCACAGCACAAAGTACTCATCCCTGCAGACATGTGTTGGACATGCACATGATGCATGATGTGAATGGTCATACAGTGCAGCTCTGGGTCAAGCTTGCGGAGATTCGGTGGTACGGTGGTGATGAGAATCTTAACAGTGGCATCAGCTGAACTAATCTCAAAGCCTGTCTCATTGGTCAGCATGGACAGCACTGAAAATAGACATACACACATTACATTTAGGATATGAAACTATTTTACAGTTAATTTAAACTCAATCCTGAATAAAAATCAATAATAAAAAATTTAGTGATGTAGAAAATATTAGAAATACTATCTAGATTCAATATTGTACAAAATAGTAGAAGTACCTACATTCTATTTGCAATTTCCCTGTAATAGCAAATATCATCTTTATTTATAGTTCTCAACCCATTTAAAGTAGAACTGGATGATATTTTCCATATTTAGAAAAAATGATTCACATTTAACATTGATATACATTTCCAGAAAAGTTTTTACCTATAAACATACAATTCACAGGAACCTTACATTTCCCTAAAGGTCCTGAACACAAAAACTGAGTGTTCCGTCTGTTTCAGATGAGCAGCTCAATCCTGGCATCAGTAGAAACAATTAAGTAGTCCAACAAGAATTAACATGAGTGTTAAGGTAGAGGTGTTACAACAAATCTCCATTTGCTGAGAGCTTAATTGCAAAGAAAAAGAGATTTAGGGGGTTATTGTTAACCAAAGAGTTTAAATAATCAGGACTATTTTGCAGAATCACACTGGAGGAGAGAGATGTCAGCTCATTTAAATTTGAATCAGTTTTCGGAAATGGTTTGTCAGATAATTTTAAAAACAAGTTAGAAAACTCAGAACATTGTTGGGCAGCTGTCCATGGCTAAAGCTGAGACATCAAGCACCAAACAGAGAACCTGAAATCATGAGCAAGGAGCCAACTTGGTCTACAAATTTATAAAGAATTAATAACCAACCAGATCCAGTGGTAAACTTTGTTACTGTTCATTCCCCCAATAAAAGTCTAATTATTCTGCTTTGCAAAATAGCTTTTATTCTGATCTCTTTCTAACTGTATTTAATGTAATCTTATATTACTAATATTGTTTTAAATGTTGACAATACATTTCCAAACAGGACGGTGATGCATTTATATGCAACCAAAAGCAGATGCTTATAAACAGTTAATGCTCTAACACAGCATTGTGGTTTAAAGGGATGCTCCCAAAGCACAAGTCTGGTGTTCCACAACTCAGCTCAATTGTGCATTCTCACCCTGTTTAGATTGGTTTTTTTCTTTTAAAATCATTTATCACTTTGTGTTCTGGTCGGTATAATAGCATTAAGAAGGTATTTGCAAGGAAACAACTATGCTAAATGATTCTTTGTAATGTTATATCGTGCTATATTGATTAGAACCTTATGTGTTATAAACAAATGTCTGTATATGTGTTTGACAAATTGAAGTGAATGTCCTTTCGTAGAATATTTTTCATTATAGTAAAATTCATTTTTGATCTATGGTCTCTGTTTTTTACTTATATTTATTTATCTTGTAGTTACTTTTATTTTAAATTTATTGTGTGATCTCTGTATGGTATGTATTTTTGTTGTCTATGATGCATGTCAGGACTTCAGGAAGTGCAGATACAGTTAATAGGAATCCAAATAAAAGACATAAGGAAAGACTGTGTGAACAGATTTTTGGTAACATGAATGTCATTTTTTCTGAAATTATTGGTTACTGGATTTATTGTTTTTTTGCTACTGTATTCACAGGTATAATCTACTTTTACATAATAAACTTTGTTTTTAAGCCATGCTAGTTAAAATGTATTGCAACTGTTGGACAAAACTGGGAATATAGCTGATAGATGCAAGGTTTGTTTTTTTATCGTCCTGTTTTTGAAGAAGTCTGAATCACGGTTTACCATTACATTACAAGGCTGGAGGTTTTAGGTGAAAAGTAACTATGAATATCACAATGTGTATTAACCAGTGGCTTTAAAATGTATTAAACCCACAACTTTATGAAAAAGCCTAGGAAAGGACTGTAGCAAATACCAATGATTGATACAACCCTCTCTTTTCCACTGACTTTACCTTCTGTGGGGTCCTGGGTGCGAAGGGTCTCCACAACTTTGTTTCCAAGAGCAGCCACTGCCTCCACTGTTTAAGATTAATACACACATATTACTAAATTACCTATGGCTTTCCATAAAAACTCTTGCTTACCATATAGCGATGATTAAAAGTTTGTATTAGGACATTTTTAGACTGAACTTATGGAGCTAAATTACTCAAACAAAATTCACAAAGCATACCACAACATTTGTAAGTGTACAACATGCGTAAGAAATACAAATATTTTTTCAAAGACGTTCAGACTTGGAAAATACGTAGTGATAATGAAACTACAGCCTGCATAAGAATCCTGAAGCCTTAATGACTCAAAGGTAACACTGGAGAAGTGATACATACTGAATAAGCAACAAAGACAGCTTATGTTCTTTCACTGTAACATTTACTCACGTGTTGGGAGGATCTTTAGGATGACAACCAAGTCAGCAACATTATGTCCTGTCGTCATAGTGCCCTTCTTGTATGAGCCAACCTGACGGACCTCTTCAATTTGCTATTAAGTGTTGCACAGAGATTTTATTTTATTTTGTTTTGTTTGCAAAAAATAACTGATCTACATGTAAGATGTGTTACTTACCACTTCGAAGTTCCCAGGTGCTACAATCAGGTTGTCGATGACATTATTGATCTTTGTGACTAAAGATAAGATGGAGGACTAACAGATACAGAAAAGGAAGGCGGTCAGAATATCAGAGAGCATGATGTCTGATTAAAAAACTTTTATAGTACGTTGACAGGGGCAGACCTGCTCTGCAGGTGTGGGGCTCAAGTCCTGGTTTCTCTTCAATAGACATTCGCTGAAAGCAGTTTCGTCAGGCATAGGCTTTACTCTGGGGAATGCCATCTCACACTGGTGTCAAACAGAAACCTGCTTCAGTACTCATAGGTGCTCATCAATGCTTCTACTTCACTAACAGCTTATTGTAATTGTTGGAAAAGACAGTTATTGTGTGATTAATGGTGATCATTGTGTAACGCTATGCAATATGGTATTGCAGTAGGTCAGTAAGACCTTAGAACCCATTCACATCTAAATTATATGTTGATATGTAGATTTGCAATCTACATATAATGTCCATTATCACTGTGCAGTTATGGCATTTCCATCACTTACCACATAAAAATCAAATGGGATGTGTGGGACAAATGGGCGATATCTAAATAGTAAAAAAAGAAAGCAAGAAAACATTAGCGGTTCTACATTTGCTGTAGAAGTAAACATCAGAGCAAATATTCCAAAGACCAAAGAGACAGCAAACTCAAATTGTGGCAGTTTCAGCTAGTAGTGGACCTTCCAGAGCCAGATTGAATATAAATATTTTTATTTCCAACAAATTAATGAAAATTAAAAAAAGAAACGAAAACAAGAATACATATAGACAGGCAGATTTTATTATAGATATGTTGTTTTTTTATCAAGTTATTTACAATTCAATAAACATCAAGTCATTCAATCACATCACCATGCAATGAAACAATTATTCCCACCACCAAGTTTGCAACTTCTACACTCTTTGGCCCGTAAAATTTCCGATGCAAACCTATTACACAATTTCCGTGAATCTGATCAGTGCACCGTTTCTAAAATATTTATAATGTACACATTTCTTGTTTAACAACACACTTACCCCTGAACCAATCCTCCACGGCCCCCAAAGCGGCCCCCTCGACCTCTGCCGCGGTCTCCTCTGTATATTAACACAGAAACATGTTAGACAATCCACAGGAAACACATGTAGCTAATGTTAAACTACTAGGACGAAACGTTGGCAATGCATTTTGAGAAGCACGCCAATCATTAAGTTAAACATAGTAAAATAAAATTCGGTTTTAAAAATGTAACTTTTAGTAAAAAATAAAATAAAACGGGCAATTCGTATGAAAACTGTCGTATTTAAGGCACTGCGTCAATCTAAAATGATCTAAAAGGATAACCTACTACACACCATAAAACAACGGATCGAGGTTCAGTGAAGAACTGATTCTTTTCTTTGGAGTAATTCTAGGTTAATGTTGCTTCATACATTAATTACAGCGCTCACTTCTAATTAGCCTCCAGCTGCGCAAGCTAAACCAAGCTAGGCTACTTTAGTAGCCTAGCTTAATCATCTATATCAGTAAACAAACTGCTCCTAAGGCATAAACTATACCAAACAGAATTTAGTCATAATTACCTCATTGCGTACGACGTTTTGAATAGTGTAGTAAAAAATAAAGAGAGAACTGCTATAAACAAATTTTATGGTTGAAGCTACCACAGCACCCTATGCGTTACTAGCACACAAAGAGTTCCGATTTCTTCTTTTTGTTTAATGGCAGTTGGCAAAGCAACGTTTTCGCCCATTACCGCCACCTACCGGAATTAGGTGTGGATCGGGTCTCTAGATTAAATAAATATTTGTAAAATAGACAAAAATCAATATTCTTCCCATTCACTTCGTCTTTTAAATGTACTTGAACAAAAAGAATAATATCCTGAACTGAAAACTTTGTTCTAAAGGTCTTGCAGGTCCAGCTGCAATTTGTTTGTTTCGACCGTATACTGGGAGCAAACAATACATGATCCACTGTCTCAATGTAAAATTTAATTTCGGAAGTATAGAATAGGGGACTGAAAATGACAGAAATAAAAACAAAAGTAGGAATACATAAATTGTACAATAAATAAATCAATACAAAAAATGCACCAATTAATTTTAAAAAGGAGGACTTTACCATACGTTTTATACACTTTAGCTGATCTTCATATTTATTTTTTCAGTTTAGTTCCAACAAATTATATACTTACACACATACTATAAATAAAAAATATATGTTTTTAAAATTTTTTTTAATGTTTTTCCTTAGACACGTTTATAATCCTATCTTTTTTTCCCATTTTATTTAGTTTTCTTCCCACGTCATTTGTCTTCATTTGTTCTTTTTGATTTTTCTGTCTCCTCTTTTTATATTTCTGCCTCGTTATCCAAATGAGGAGGGGTGATGTCGTAAGCCTTCAACTTCACTTATTGGTTGATTAGCAATAAGTAAAGCTTGAGCCTGTGCCCTAAGTGCCCTTTATTGGGTTTATATTATTTACTTTTGTACTTTTTTTTCTTAGATTTTTAAAAATGTTTTTATCTATGCAAGAATATAGCAAAATAAATTAGTCTGGCTGCCCTCAGTCTAATAATAACTGAACGATTCTCAGTGCCTCTGCCTCCGGATTCATGGGTAGCACAGAAAGTTAGAACACCTGTTCCATGGTAAGGAGGGGGACAGAACTCCGTCCCCTCCTCCTATGAGAAAGTATATTTTTTCTAATATACCTTGGCTTGTGAATAAAAACATAGGTCTGACACTGAAGTTAGAAAAACGTTTCTATTTATTTTTGTTAATTGTCAATCAATAGCGGAAACCCCTCCTTGATCCAAACACAGGCCCTGTCCCAATACTCGCACACAAACCCTCATTCCAGCCTTGTGTCCTTCAAATGTCCTTCAAATTCATGTTGAAGGGTTTGAGTGCATAGTGTGTCCCACATTGTCCACATCCAGCCTTCGCCCCACCCATTTTGGGTACTATTTCTGCCCTTACACGAAGTCCGCATTTTTATGGACTTCGTCGAAATGTATTACCCATTTTATTATGAGTATGGTATTACCCACAATTTATTGCTGCATTTGTCGTTCTGAGTTAATAGACGTATTTATGGCATTGTTTTACTGTTTGGTTTTTTTCCAGTCTTTATAGAAAATTCAAAGAAAACAGCATGACAAGGCACAAATTAGTAATAAAATTTCATATGATAAACTGAGCAGAAAAAAGAAATAAAAAAGAATAGTCACAAACTAACTGTGAGGAAAATAAAACAAAATGTCACAAATGCAAGAAAAATTTAAAATCTTAAATTAAGATATTAACATATTGGTATAAAGATTGGGTTTTTGTGATGTTGCAACATTTAAGCACTATCTTAGATAAAATATTTCACTTTAAAAATGGAGGTGATTTTTAGAAAGCAATATTTGTGAATAAATCTTAGCCATACATTGTTAATATAATTTAACTCTTACTTCCCTGTCAGAAGACCAAATTTTATGATATTAAAACTTAAAGATGGAATAGATTTCTTGTACAATATCCATGAATTTTTTTCTAAAAACATTAATGAAGTCCAGTGGTGGGAAGTAACGAAGTACAAGTAACGAAGTACAAGTACTTCGTTACTGTACTTAAGTACAATTTTCATGTATCTGTACTTTACTTAAGTAGATTTAATAATGGGTACTTTCTACTTTTACTCTACTACATTTTACAGTAAGTATCTGTACTTTCTACTTCACTACATTTCTACAAAAGTGTCGCGTTACTCGTTACATCCAAGTCGCACTGCTCTCTTTTTGTCCGTTAAAATATGAAGTTCAGGGACTTTAAGGTGGCGCCGTAAAATCCAAGCAATAACGTGACATCTTAGTGTCTGTTGTCACCCATCGCCTCCCCCTTTACTAGCACGCGGAGCTCCAGACATGCGCAGTGGTTTCCTCTGAGCGGGAGAAGATGTCTAACTAATCGATAATAGCTGCATAAATAATAAGATATGACGACATGTAAAACCAGCAGCGCTTCGGTTTCACAGACGGTGGGACTTTGTCCAACTTTTAGCGTCACTTGGAAGGAAAGCTTAAAGAAAGGTAAGATCTGTGGACGTGATGCTAGCAAAGCTAGCTGTACTGAGACACATGTTGCATCTGCGATGAAAAAAGTTGTCACTCATGCGCTGAATTATTGTGTGGATTCAGGAACGATCCGATTCTTCTGGACGGATCTTTACTAAGGTTGATGGGACTGAAGCCTCACTGAGAGCCGTTCTTTGTTCTTGTATACACTGCAATAGCTATATATAGCTATATATATATAGCTATATATATATATATATATATATATATATATATATATATATATATATATATATATATATATATATACACACACACACACATTTATTTAATTGCCGAATAAGTAAAAGTTGAACGTATGAACACAGAGCATGCTCATTGATTGATTTTGTCTCCTGTCATGGTGGCAAAAATGCAGTGGGAGGGAGGATGAGAACAGTCATGGTGCTCCTTCTGCTTGTTGCGCCGTTGGACAGTGTTCATAGTGTTGTTGTAATGTTACAATTACAACTGTAAATGTAACATAGCAATTACAGTTAATTGCTATGTTTCATGGTTTAATGGTGCAGACAGTTGTGGTTTCTGACATGGGCAATATGGGCAACCGCCCAGGGCGTTATTTTTATAGGGATGGCAGGCAACCTCTGCGGATTGTAGCACAGCGATGAAAGCAAAACAGAATGAAATGAGTTGTAATTGATACTGGTTAAATATATTTAAGCTCTAAGTATTTATATCTAGGTGTTTTTATGGAAATGTGGATCTTTCAGATCAATCTGAGAACCAATTTTGATAGGTGCACTTCATTTTATTGTGTCATGTAGCGCAGGGCGCTGGTCTTGGTCTCGTGTTCAGTGGTCTTGACTACAACTCTGCTACGTGGCTCCTTGATTGCATGTCTTCCCCCCCACACCTTCGTTCCATCCCCTTTCAGTTGGATTTCTTTCTAAATAAATGTCACTAATGAAGTTCATTCTACGTTAGGACAGGAAATAAGATGTTTCCATCCCTGAAATTATGATGCATAGAATCACATATCTAAGTCTAAACTCTTACAGAGAATAAACACAATAAGAACATGTTTAATCTGTGACATTGTTTATTGAAATGGCACATTTATGATGTATTCAAATTAAATACTATCGGCACACTTAATGATATTAGCGATTAGGTTATGTATTCCGCATGTACTTTTACTTTTAATACTTAAGTATTTTTAAAAGCCAGTACTTTTTTACTTTTACTTAAGTAAAATGTTAATGTGGTACTTTGACTTTTACTTGAGTACATTTTTGCCTGTGTATTTGTACTTTTACTTAAGTACATTTTTTGAGTACTTTCTCCACCACTGATGAAGTCGCAATTAAAAAAAGGTGCATTGTCTCAAAACCTCAGTCACAAAACGCACAGGAATTGATTTTAATTTTGAATTTCTTTTGCAGAAAGTCATTATAGGGAAAGCTTTAATTATGAAATTAATATCTTAGGTTCTTTGTGGGAGTGGAATAGAAAGCTATTTAGTACTTATCTTCTTTAAAGATATCAATGATTTTTTAACATTTTTTTTCTTCTCAGGTTAGATGGGAAGTGTCATGCTTTTGGGAATGTGTTTAACCCACATTCAGAAACACCATCAGGAGATTAGAGCAGTTCATTAAGATTTATTTACAAGAAGTTGACAATGTAATTGTGGTGAGATGGCGTTCCACCCTCCCCACTCTGCGCACCACATGCAGTCAGAAGGGCACCACTGATTTGTGGACGGGGCAGATGGCTTTATAGTTGAACAGGCTGCTGCAAGGGCTGCAAGTGTCTGTGTTTCCCCTGCTACATGATGGCTGCCTGAGTGGCTTGTGTGCTTGATCAGCTCATCTAAGATTGTAAGTGCCATTTGTATCATCTGGCTGGGCTGGGATTGTGGTTGGGTTTTGGGTGCTATACCTACCGTGCATTTCTGGAGCATTGCTCTGCTGGCGTTAGAGGCTGCAGGTTGTTGCAACGTGCGGCTTCCATCTAGTCCTCACCTGCTGATCCGCTCCCTCCCTGGGTAGGCTTTGTTTCCACTCCTGGGTAAGCTACTTGCTATTTAGATTTTAATTTACTTTACCTGAATAGACAGTTAATGAGTTTTCTGTTTTAGGCACATGATTGTTTTGGAGCTGCAGTGCTTTGGACGCTCTGCTGTCTTGTCTTGCTACATCTTTTCTTTCCAGGGACCGAGTAGTAGGCCTGCAGCCATTTCCATCCATTTTCATACACCCTTGCACCTATTGGGGCTGGGACGGCTGCTGGTGCCTATCTCCAGCTAACGTTCCGGGTGAGAGGCGGGGCACACCCTGGACATGTCGCCAGTTTGTCACAGGGCAAGGCCTGAAGCCATGTTTTTAAAAAGAGAAATGTTTTAAGGAGATTGTTAATAAAATATTGTGTACTGTTCAGTCTGTGTTCCGGTGCATCTTGTACATAACTTTTAAAAAGATCTCCCTCTGCTTGTCACATAATGATGAGGGAGTCCAGGACAGGAACACACCCACACCAGAAGGCTGGCTCAGAACACTGGGGACAAAGGAGAGGTGTGAGTCCAGCAGTGATGCTGAGGCCGGATAACGCCGGTGGCACTTAATCGTGCGGGCAGGGCGACCCTCCTGGGAAGGACGACAGTTGGGCTCGGGTGGAGCAGCAATGGAGCAGTAGTCAGCCGGGGCTGCTGCGGGGCGGAGACCACTGTGGGGGGTAACTTGGAGCAGGAGGGAGAAATCCACAATCTGAGTGGAATCCCAAGTCGAAGCGTATAGGGCAGGTCAAAGACCTGAGTGAAGTTGCCCCCCCACCTTCTTCAAATCAGACAAAATTGGTGTCAAACGTTTGTGCTACGTTTGTGCAGCAAAATTTTTTGTTTGTGCCGCTATCATTTTGAAGATATAAAGAAATGTTTCTAGAGGTCATCAAAGGTCAACCAGCCCCCCCACACCTTCTTCTAATCAGACAAAATGGGTGTCAATTAACTCGACTACATTTGTGGAGCAAAAATTTTTGTTTGTGCTGCTTTGGCTTTGAAGATATTAATGAAAGGTTAAAGGTCAAAAGGTCAACCAGCCCCCCCACTTTTATAAAATCAAACAAAATAGGTGTCAATCACCTCAGCTACGTTTGTGCTGGTTTGTGCTGCAAAAGGTTTTGCTTGTGCTGCAATCATTCTAAAGATATTAAGAAAAACCTTCTTTGGGGGGCATCAAAGGTCAACCAGCCCCCCCACCTTCTTCAAATCAGACGAAATGGGTGTCCATTAATTCGACTCCGTTTGTGCTGGTTTGTGCAGCAAAATAATTTACCCCTTCACCTCCAAAATTCTCACCTTCTTAAAATCTCCACTGTTTCTTTGTTCTGCAAATATATATCAGTCTTACACAGCAGAAACAGACTTAAAGCTGCTGGAAGAGTAAAATTCTGGCCTAATGAGTAAAAATATAAGGGATCGGAGAGCCAACTAGAAATCCAAGAAAAAGAGATTTTTTGAAGAATTTTAGTTTTTCAGGATTCAAATCAAATCTCAAAGAATACTATAAATTATTAAATAATTTTAATAACTAAAAAAAGATTATTTAAATAGGATTTAATCAACTCTCCTGTTACTAAACATGAGTTTGACAAAAAACTTTGTGACAATATTGCATTTACAATTTTTTTTTAAGTATGTCTATATAAGTGACAAGGCCAGCACCACCGGCTCTTCTTATGCCCCACCTAATGAAGGAAGATGAATTGCAGAGAATTTTAGTTGCATTAATCTTATTTTTCAAATGTAGCATCAGGCATTTATTTTATTTTTTTATGTATGCCGTATGTCTGTCCTTAACTTGACCTTTGTTAGCACATTAGCTCCACTTTATACCAAACTAACTTTTAGCTGCATAAAAGAGATGGTTATATGAGTAAAAAAACATGTCTCTATGGTCAAATGGCAGACTGTTAAATTAATATTAGTACATTTTAATGTGCATTTTTTTGCCATCTTGGAAATATGGCAAAGTTCATTGAGCAAGCTCTGTCGCAAAAATAGAATAAAATCAGTTTTCAAAAGTAAAGTATTGAAATAGTTTTTGTTTCACTGAACATGTGTGATTACATAGAATTTTCTGTTTTCAACAAGTTGTAACAAAACGCATATCTCCAACAAATATCTCCAATAATGACTTAGGAAAGCAAAAATACCTTAACTGTACGTTTAAAATAATTCATTTTGTTGTAGTTGTCGTATTATTAAAAAGAGTGCGCTGAGTCAAACTGTATCATCATTATTGGTTTATTCAGGATCACCAAACTTCCAGCTGGGGCTTCATCATAACAATCAGCATCACCTTGACTACCTAAGCCTGACGCTCTTTTATGATGAAATCACAGGTGGCCATTTGTAGTTTTTAACCATGCATAACACATTCCCACATATTCCCTCTCTAGAATCAATGGGTGGACTATCATTGATTCTACAGACCTTAGAGTATTAATCTGCCTATATAACTGTAAGGTCTGTTTCTACCTAGAGCTAGAAAAAATATAAATACATATTTAATCATTCTTACACCAATTATTTTATTTCCTTTAGCTACAAATTCAGCCTATCTGATTTCACAACTCGTCATGGTTCTAGGAGTAGGTGAGAGTTCAGGAAGGCTCTGTTGTGGAGGTTCTTCAGAACTCGGTTGAACTTGTTCTGCAGCAACATCACCTTCCGGTACATCTGGCTCCGTTGAAGGCTCCATGGCAACCAAATGATGACAATTTCGCCTAATTGATCCATGGGGTCTTTCCACAATGTATAAGAGTGGAGTAGAATGCCTGGGAATCACTGTTCCACTTGTGCCTTGGTCTTTAATCCACACACCTTGTCCTGGAGTAAGTTTGCTGAGAAGTCTTGCTCTGTGGCGTGAATCATATCTCTCTGCATCTTTTACTACTCTCTCCTTTTCTTTTTGAGCAACAATCTTACTGTTTGGAAGAACTGGCCTCAACAAAGATGGAAGTGTTGGCATTGTCGTGCTAAGTCTTCTTCCCATAAGAAGCTCTGCTGGACTGTACCCATTCCAAAGTGGTGTTGCTATATAGGCAAGTAAGACGAGATATGGATCAGCTGCTTTCTTCAACAAGTGCTTTATTGTTTTAACAGCACGTTCAGCTTCCCCGTTACTTTGTGGATATCTTGGTAATATGGCAGAATCCATATAACTTTGCAAATGTAGCAAAAGCACCACAGGAAAACTGAAGACCATTATCTATGATCATTACTTGCAAACACAGATTTCAGGAATCATCACATCGGCTGATCTTGTGGGACTTAGTTGAGCAATTTCCACAAATCTTGATGGATAAGCCACAACCAGAATATAATTTTTCCCCTGCAAAGTAAACAGATCAGCAGCAAGTTTTTTGTCATGGTCTGTCTGGATACTGTGATGGCATCAGTAGCTCAGTGTGATTTTCTTTCTCTCTGTTGCAGGTGTGGCATTTTACCAGTTCCTTTAGCTGCTGGCTCAGTGACTGCCATGCTCGTTCTCGACATTTCACCACTCCCTGATGTCCTTCATGTTATCTCATGAGCACATCATTTTTCATAGTTGTTTTCCCCCTTTAACAAAAGACCATCATTCGCTGTAAGAAATGCCTTTTCAGCCCAATACAGTCTGAGTGCTTGTTCACTGTTGTAGAGTGTGCCTACACACTACAACATCCTTCCTCACACAGCTGCATCACATGTGCGCATATGACAGTCAACATATAGCAGGATTAGTTTGACTACAAATCATTTTAATAACTAAAAAAGATGACAGTTAAATAGGATTTAATTGACTCTCCTGTTACTAAACATGAGTTTGGCAAAACTTTGTGACAAAATTGCATTTAGTAATTTTTTGAAGATCTATCTGAGTAATAAGGCTGTTATAGTTTCAGCATTTAAGGTAAAATACTGTCAAATTAAATGACAGTGAATGACCTGTTAAAAACGGTACATTTCTGGCATTCCTGCTGCCAGTAATTTACTTGTTTTTTTTTTTTTTTTTTTTTACAGTGAATTCAGTGTGGGGTAGGAATTTTAATACATACAACCTAGTAAAACACCACTTATGAGATTCATCACTTTCTGCTTATGTCAATGCATCATGTGTAAGCTTTAGATTCATTCTCTACAACTTTCAGAACTCACCTTTTGACTTTTGTTTTCAGAAGTTTGACAAAGAAAAGTTGACCGTGACTTTTTTTGATCACTGCCAGGAGCAACCAATTGCTTTGGTATTGTAATACAGCTGCTATGAAAAATAGCCTGGCATAGGAAGGCTATTTTTCACTTCCACATGATGAATATTCACTTTTCTGATTAACCATTTCCATTGCTTTAAAATATTTATCTGACTTGGTGTTCCCTTTAACATTTCTTCTATGACATCCACCTTGTGTTTTAGGTGTTTCCATTGGATCTAAAGGAAACTCTTGGATAAAAGAGATGTTGCAAAGACAAAATAAAGGCCTTTCAGCTGCTGTCTTACCATTAGTATTATTTATTCACAACAGCAATGAAATTAATGGTAATTGAAAAATCAATCATGAATACCGTTTGGGTTTTCAAATCATTAACTTTATTTTCACTGTGATTGCAATGTTGATACATTCATATGAAGATAGTAGACCTAATGTGACAGCAGTGCGTAGTATACATGAGTAGCAAGCTGTGCTGAATTATAAGCAGAATAAAATTCAATTCTATTCTATAATTACAAATGAAATAATGGCCGCTTACATTTCGTGGAACCCGTGATTACTCAGTGGTTAACACTTTGAAAAAGAAAATAAATAATACTTAGATACAAGCATTTCTCTGCATAATTTCTCACATTTCTAACTAGTAATTAAAGTGCAGCAAAGACTTATAGATTAGGGATCAGACACTGTGTGCCAATTAGAAGGTGTGTGGTATGAGTAAGTTTGCTGATGAATGGGTGTATGTCAATATCTGTTAAAACTGTACAGATGAAGTTGTGCCAAGTGAACAGTACTGTTAGTGAAAAGCAAATTGGATGACCAACCGAACAAGGAAAGCGCTATATAAAAACGTATTTTAGCAGACAACACAAATTATGAAGGTGGAATTATAGAGTGGACACATCTATGCACAGAGTATAGTACATCCAGATTCCTGAACTTCTTAACAAGATTTACCTACCTCACAGTCTCAGCTTTAAGCTCAATCTACAGTTACAGTATGTTTGCTTCCCAAGTTTAATTGTTTCTAATAAAATTAATTTAATTGACTTTAACTGAATTAACTTCAGTCCAAATTTCCCTATAAACTTGTAGTATATCAGCGTAGGACAATGGATTGAAAAGAATTAAAAAATTACTGGGGCTATTTTTTTAACCTAAAATCATTTGTTTCCAGTTAACTTCAAATGCAACCATCAACAAATATGTAATCATATGGAGTTTCTGAAAACAAAATTTTTATTACTGACGATCACATTTTCTACTCTTAGCAGTGAAAGCTCAGTTCAGGATTCCGTGGCAATGCCTTCAATTGGTTCCACCTGAGGTTCAGTCGGTGGTGTGGAAATGTCTTCAATTTGCTCTGAGTCAGGTTCTGTCACAACTACTGCCACCTAAAGATACAAAGAAAACAGTCACAGGTCAATATAGCTTGCAGAAAGGATTAACTGTTAAGACACAGTCTTTAAAGAATACTCTTGCTTCAGATGATCCATACCTGTCAAGTCTCCCATTTTAGCCAGGAAACTACTGTATTCTAACCCTCTTTCCTGCTGTGCTCCATTACTATTACTATTTTCCCGTAAATATCCCAAATTATAGTTATTCAGTGATTCTTGAGATGTGGGACAAAAAGGGTTTAAATTTTCTTTTAAATTTTCTTACTTGCAAACACAAGTAAGAGTTTGCAAGTAAACTTGATGAAAAAGAGGTTCATCAAATTTCATCAAAGTTTTGTAAATTGTCAGTTATGATGTTGACACATCATAGTTGTGACGAGCAAATTAGGAATAAATTAGAAGAAAAAACTAAAGAATAACGTAAGCTAACCAGAGCTACCTAGCCCTCTTAGCAAAGGAAGAGAAAGGAAGAGGTCATGGGGTCCTCTGAAGTTCTGATGTCCCCCAATAATGCCTGATTTTTTTTTACATTCTTTTTATGCCTGACGGTGTTGACAAAAACTTGGGACAAATTCAATGGAGTTGGAAAATATATAAAAATAATTTTTAATTCAATTCATTGATACTTTAATAATTATTTATTTGAATACTTATACTTAATTGTATAAGTTAAAGATAATATATTATCTTAGTATTCCTTTAATTGTTTTAAACTATTATAATGTATTGAGTTTTGCTCCAGGACAAGGGGTGTCTGCTTGGACACCATCCACCTACTACAATGTTTAAAATAAAAAAATATTTAGCAAACAGAAAAACATACATTGTTGTGCTCACATGGCCCACGTTATGTTAGTCAGATATTTGAACAAATTATATTTTGTGTATAATTTTATTCAAATTTTGTGCTTTATCCATAGGACCTGTTTTCTCTCTCTTCTCAAGAATCACTGAATTACATCATAATATATTTTGTATCATTTGTAATTTCTTTTTAAGAAAAGAAAGGAAGAAAAACATAGATGTAAATCTGTTTTGGTATAAAAAAATTTGAAATTTTATATTTGAGCCAGAACCTAGATGCATGTTGATATAATCACAAAATAGACCAAACAGACATTTTGTGTCTGACAGCATGTGACATTTGTCTGGGCAATTAAATAATATAAAAAACCCTCTCATGGCCTCAAGGTAAAAAGAACTTCCACACTGAAATGTACTTGTACTATAACACTGTTAAAATGCTGGAGTTGTCGGTACTAAATTTTAAACTCAGTACCGATACTAGGAAAAATACTCAATGCCATTTTTGATGCCATAGCAACATTAAGAAGTAGGGTGGAATTCAGTCCTCATTTATAAAAAAATATATAGAAATTCCACCTCCCTATTTGGCAAAGTAGTCAACAAGAGTTTTTAAATTGTAAATGGTCTGTATAGTGCTGTATCAAGTCTAGGGTACCCCAAAGCACTTCACACTACATTCAGTCATTGATGCACACATTCACATGCTGATGGTGTAAGCTTTCCAGGGCTACTATGTAGTCATAGCTGTCCTGGTGAAGTCTGACAGGGGAAAGGAAAACGGTGTCTTGCAATAATTGTCATACAACTTCTGTGATTGCTTCTGATCTGATTGAAAGGCACTACATTTACACTGTCCTATCATCACAAATTGACACGTCAAGCTAATGGATATTTTAGTCAGAGTCTGCAATGATTACTTATTATTTCTGATTGAAATTATTAGAGTTGTGCCCATATTCCACCCAAGGCAAGTGGGTGCTCAAAGAACCAGACTTAGAGGCTGAAACACGATGCAGGGCAATTTCTAGCTCTTGATTCATTTTCTCAAATTGTCCATTGGTTTGGGGATGAAAGTCAGAGGGAAGACAGGATTAAAGTCAACAAAAGTCTTCTTTTCAGACCTGAGAGACAAACTGAGGCCCTCTATTGGATACAATCTCTGATGGGATGCCATGTGAGTGGAAAACATGTTGGGGCCTGTCTTGGGTTTAGGCACTTAGTAGAACATGTATAAGCTAGGTTTTTCTGGTATGTTCTATACTAAGGCAGGTTGTTCTGTGCCTTCAAGCCAGTGTTGCCACTCTTCCAATGCTAATTCAATAGCTAAGAGTTCCCGGTCACCAATGTTATAATAGCGTTCAGGCTAAGGCAAGGCAAGGCAAGGCAACTTTATTCATATAGCACATTTCAGCCAAAGACAATTCAAAGTGTTTGTACAAGAAAGTTAAAAACAACATACAACAAGAAGATGGTTAAAAAAAATCAAGCATATTAAAAATAGACACAGTAAACATTAAACATTTTAAATATAGTGAATGAATAAAATTAAAAACAATTAAGAATAGGCAACTTCAAATAGCTAAGAAGGTTTTTAACCTTGTTTTAAATAAACTCAAGGTAGGGGCAGTCTTACAATGAACAGGAAGCTTATTTCAAAGCAGTGGAGCATAGAAATGAAAAGCCATATTTAGTTCTGACTCCCGGAATAGTTAGTAGGTTGGATTCGGATGATCTTAAAGGTCTGAGTGGTATATAGGGCTGGGGAAGATCAGAAATGTAGTCTGGGTTTCTATTATGAAGTGCTTTGTAAGCTATTAAGGAGATTTTAAATTCTATTCTTTGAGCAACAGGAAACCAGTGCAGGGATCTTAGAACTGGACTGATATGCAGATCTCTTTTTGTTTTAGTAAGGACTCTTGCAGCGGTATTCTGGTCAAGCTGGAGCTATCTTATTGCTTTTTTTGATAATCCAGTAAAAATGGCATTGCAGTAATCAAGTCTACTAAAAACAAAGGCATGAACTAATTTTTCAGAATCTTGTGGGGACATAATTTTAGCAATATTTTTTGGATGGTAGTATGACGGCGAAGAGAAACGTTGAACGAAAAGAATGCAAATGGGTGAAGTTTGTTGTTGAGAAAGGAATGAAAGCATTGAAAAAAATCTTCCTGAGGTCTGAGAAGGCTTGGTCGGCTTCTTGAGTCCAGGAGAAAGATTTCTTCTAAGGAATGTTAAGGAAGCTGCAATAAGGTTGAAGTCTTTGATGAGTCGTCTGAAGAAGTTTGCGAAGCCAAGGAAACACTGCAGCCGCTTCCTGGAGGTTGGGGTTGTCCATTCCTTAATGGTACAAATCTTCTCTAGATTCGTTTTCACCTGTCCATCCTCCAACATATAGCCCAAAAAGGTTAAGGAAGACATATAAAAAAGTCACAATTTTCTGCTTTTACAAACGAGTTGTTCTCAAGTAAGCGTTGAAGAATCTTTCTGATATGAATCTAGTGTTTGGTGAGACCGTTTGTGTCATGAATTGCGGGTGTGAGGGTGTGAGGCAGATGCAGCAGACCCAGGTAACGTGAGAAATTACGGTTTTAATGATAAATAAGTCCAAAATAGTCCACAAACAACCAGGCAGCACGACTGAGCAGAAGCCAGGGCTCAACGCCAGTAGCAACTGGTAAATTGACTGGACAACACGAAGGACTGAACGCACATAAGACGAGGACCCGACAAAGAACAGACACACAGGTGACACTAAATACACTGGGGGGTAATCAGGGAACCAGAAACACCTGGGAGTAATCAAAGGGAGACAGGTCAACACGGAGACTCAGAGACACAGGAAACTCAAAATAAACACACAGAAAAACACAGAACATGACAGTTTGAGAAGATCAAAATATCATCGAAATAGACAAAGACGAAGAGATTCATACTGTGTAGTTGCAAAGGACATTATGAACAAGGGCCTGTAAAATAGCTGGGGTCCAAAAGGCATAACCAGGTATTCAAAATGTCCAATGTGAGTTTTGAATGCAGCTTTCCATTTGTCTCCTTCTCTCATACGAACTAAGTTGCGTAGGTCGAGTTTGGAGAAGATAGTAGGTTTTTGAACTGAAAAATCAGGGGAAGAGAGTATTTGTTTTTAATGGTGATTTGATTTGAGCAGTTCAATGGCACAATCATGGGAACAATGCAGACGTAGAGATAGAGCCAGTGTTTTGCTGAATGCTCTTTTTAGGTCATGGTATTCTGTAAGAACAGGGGACAGATCTGGAAATTCTGGTTCCGAGAACAAGGGGAGCGGGGTTCCTAGGAAGAACAAAAAATAAAATTGGTTTGTGATGATTTCCTGAGACCACCAAGGAAAGTGATCAGTATGGTACTTAATGGACCTCTGTCCAAGTCTCTGACTGGAATGGGAGAAGGGAGATTTTAAATCGGGATACCATACTGTGTAACAATTTATAGATTGATTAGGTTTTGTTCCGACCCTGAATCAATGAATGACACTATGTAGTGCATCTCTTGATGAACACTGAGCAAAGAGGGGATAGTAAAATAAAGATTAGTGAGCTTTCCAGCCAGCACCCCCACACTCACTGATGTGCCTCGGCTTTTCAGTGAACCGGGCAGTTTGTAACAAAGTGAGTGGGAGACCCACAGGAAGCAATCGGTGTCTCATCTACATTGCAGCTTCTCAGGTGTAAGACAGGCTCGACCAATCTGCCTGGGCTCAGGCAGAAGTAACGGAAGGGAGATCTGGGTGTTTCGGTTCTCAATGGGACAGAGGAAGAAACAGTTCTTTGTCTGGACCTCTGTCTCATTCTGTTGTCAATACAAACTGTTATATTGATTAACTTCTCTAGAGTGTCAGATTCGTCACGGTAAGCAAGTTCGTCTTTTAATTTCTACGAAAGAGTATTGTGGAAGGCTTCTTTAAGTGTGACGTTATTCCACCCCGTTTCAGCTGCTAATGTGCAGAATTCAAAGACCAACTCTGAAACAGATCGATTGCCCTGCTTTAAATTCCAGAGCCTTTTCCTCACTACTGGATCCCAGATTGAAAGTCTGTTTAAAGGACTCAGTAAACTCATAGAATGAGTAATAGTAGAGATTAGTTTAATTAATGACTGCCTCCAGACATTTGAGGACCTTATCTCTTAAAAGCCCAATATAAGATATTTTGCTGGAATCATCACAGAAAGATTGAGGGAATCGGCCAAAAACTGCATTGGAGGAGGTACCCTCTGCACTTATCCAGTTCTCCAGAAAACAGCCTCGCGGAAGGCAGGTGAGGCGGACGTAGCAACAGGAGCTGACAAGGTAGGGGGACACACTGGATTAGCACCAGAAGATTGCATGTTAGTACATATTTCTTGGAGCTGACATGACATTTCGGACATGGTTTGAGTTAAGGCAGTCAGCTGCTGATGTATATCTTGGAGACGGTTGCACTGATGGAGAAAAATGTGAGTAATTAATGAGGGGACTGGGTAGGAGATCAATATGCGGGTGTAAGGGAGATAGACGTTACTATTGGTGAAGGTGAGGGAAATCTGAGGAGGGTCATCTATCCGCTGAGACTAAGATCGGCTGCAAGCGGGGGAGCGATACGAAGATGATGTTCTCTGAATGATATCTTCAGGCTTGTCCACCCTCCAAACAAAAGACTGTTGGAGGGTGGACAGGTGAGCAAGTAATCAAGGATCCAGAGCACAGGAATGACGATGTTGGCTATGAAGTGAAGGAGGGCAGAGCAAGAGGAGCGAGGAGGGATGGGGAATGTCGATGTCAGCATGGAAACTGACAGGATGAGACCAGGGAGAACCAGCCATTCTGACAGAGAATTGGACCAGGAATGAGGAATCACAAGATGTGATAGAATCATCTGGCCTCTGCCACAAGAATCCAGCTCCTATTAAAAGGCACCTCCTGATTAGTCCGATGACCTGCAGCTGGAGCTACACCTGCCTGTCTCCTACAGGGGAAAAAGTAGGACACACACACTCACAGCACTAATCTAAGTGGATACAGGGGCACCACCAGGAATCTTGGGTCCCCTGACAAAAAATTAGATTGGGCACCACCTTCGCAGCTGCTGTCACAATTTTTTGAGTGTATTTGACCCATGAAAAGCGTCATAATTTTAAAGGCTTGAAACTTGCTTTCTTTGTTTCAATACTGATAATAGCACAATATTTATAATAGCACAATATTTATTGCTCATGAATGCATGAGGATCGGAAATGTATAAGAGTAGGTCATCCGCATAAAGGGACACCTTATGGGTTACACCAGAGCTCAGAATACCCTTAAAGCCCTCCTCGGCACGCAGGCATGTGCAGAGGGGGAGTGTGGGGGGCTTGAGCCCCTGCCCTCTTTATCCTTGATGCCCCTAGTGCCCTTTTTGAGTTTTTAAAAAAAAAAATTTTAATGTTATTTTTAATCTGTATGTCAGAAGGCCTGTTTGTGCCCCTCAGCAATAATATTTAGCTAAATATAATAATTTAGTAAAAATAAACTATTCTTTCTGCCATCAGTCTAATAATGACTCTCAGAGCCTCCATGTTGTTCAGACTCCGGGTCCATGGTGAGGAAGAGGAGGGGACGGATCTGTGTCCTCTAACTATCAAATTATGGGCAAGAATATTTTTTCATACACTGGTTTGTGAATAAAAACATAGGTCTGATGTTGACGTTAGAAAAACTGTTTCTATTTATATTTTCATAATCGTCCTTGCAATAGCGGGACAAAACCCGCCTCGCTCCTAAACTCATAAATGCTTCGACTGCAGAGAAAACTTCTGACTTTAACTTAATCATTCTGCTAAAAGCCCGGTTCACTAAAGGCAGTCTGAGTCAGTCCACCGACAGATATAAAGAATATCTGTCTTTATATCAGACATCCTGATTTATGACACGATACCGACTGTCACCGCGAGTCGCAACACAGCTCAAAGCCCAGGTACCACCTGGTACCACCTGGTACTACCTGCTCTCTGTTCTCTCTGCTTATACTTAACGTTTCTACCAGGCGGGTTAAAGCCGCTGCTGAAGGGATCTGGGCTGGAGGTTCTGGGCTGTAAATAGAACTTATTGCAGAACCTCAAGTGTTAAAGGAAGATTCGGCCCAGAGCATTTAGAGTTCACAAAATAATCATCAGAGAAAATATTGTAGCAATAATTAGAACTGCAGCAAAAAGCCAAACATGCCACAATGAAATGAATCAAAATGTCCCCAAAGCATCAGGGGACTGACAGGGGCCACCGGGGGATTCCAGGTAGGTTCCAGAAATGCGCATCGCAGCAGCTGTTCCTCCAGGGCCGGCCCAAGGTAATATGGGGCCTTTCCCCCTCCCTCCGGAACCCGTCCTACTAAGAACCTCAGCATCGCTAACATGTTTAAATATAGATAAGGTGAATGTGTGAGAGGGAGACCAGGTTTATTGGCAGAGTTTAAAATCAATCACTGATTATTGGTTATTTGCTTTGATGTATTTGTGAACAAACCCAATTCAAACACAAAGATTACTGTACACCATATTGTAGCCATGGTAACACAACAATCAAGCTATCAAGATGATTGTTTGAAGTTTTACAAAGTAAACTTCCTAATTAAATCCTAAATGTACTATTTATTTTTCTCAGCTGATGTATTAAATAAAATTTAATAACATTGTCATTCTCTATAAATGATGCTACAGGTTTAGATCTATGGTCTGTGTTACAATTAAACCATTTCCAGGGGCCCCTGAATGTCTGGAGGCCCCTGAATGGCCCCTACCAGCAGCTACTGAGTTTTCTTTGCCTTGATATTCCAGTCTTATAATTCTAGATCTCAGAGATGCTAACATCAAACTATTATATAGAGTTAACCCCTTTGAGCTTTTTTGATCTATAAATCAGTCTGCAGCCAGGTTGTTCTAGAGGTTAAATAGATAATATTAGGGCTTAATCAGTAAAATGGCAGCAATTTTGGTTATTTCATAACTTTATAACCTTTGACCTTCTCTCCTCTGGTCTGTTTAACAGCTGCAGTCTCAGATCAGATCAGCCCTCCAGGACTGTCAGCAGCAGAAACAGAAACTTTATACCTGTTGGGGAAAATATAGACTATATTTGCTTTGCATTTCCCCGCATGATGGCAATGATAGGATCCAATTAAATTCTTGATTAATATGGGTTGTTGCTGTGTTGTATGGAGTTTTTGTTCAATGCGCCCCTTTTTTAAATTTGAGTCCCTGCCCCTCCATAGGTCTCTGCACGGCGCTGTCGGCACGCAACCAGATGGCCAGTGGTTCTATTGCGATAGCAAATAGCAATGGAGACAGAGGGCATCCTTGCCTAGTGCCCCTTCCAAGAAGAAAAGGCGAAGACACCATGTCATTTGTTTTAATTGAGGCCACCGGAGATGAGTACAACAGCTTAACCTAAAGGATAAAATTATTATCGCCCCATTTTTTATTTTATTTCTACGAACAAAAAATAAATAAATAAATTGTGAAGGGCTCCCTGTCGGTCAGGGGCACTTAGAATTGTCCTAACATTTTCCTCCCTATATGGATATATAGTGTACACAGTATCCTCCCTGAGTGGATATCACAACTATGCTAATTTAATCAGCACAAGTAACGGGAACTCCAAAGCATTGTTTTCAACCATCAACACCATTCTACAGCAAGTCTATCTTATCTAAAAGTAATAGTTTAATAATTAAATTTGATAATTCCACAATTTCTCCTTCTCCTACAGCTAAAAATCTGGGTGTCATCCTCAATAGGACCTTATCATTTGAATCTCATGCCAATAACATTACTCGATCTGCATATTTTCAAATGCGAAACATCAACTGTCTCCGTTAATCTCTTACTCCCACAAGTACAGCCATCCTTATCAACATGGCATAAGCAAACTAAGCGGCAGCTTCGGGCCCTTGAGCTGTTAGGAGGCGCCCTAAGTAGAACAGATTTTTATTTCTTTTCTAATTTTTTTTTCTATGTGATCAGCTGCACAGTGGCGCAGTTGGTAGCACTGTTGCCTTGCAGCAAGAAGGTCCTGGGTTCGATTCCCGGCCGGGGTCTTTCTGCATGGAGTTTGCATGTTCTCCCTGTGCATGCGTGGGTTCTCTCCGGGTACTCCGGCTTCCTCCCACAGTCCAAAAACATGACTGTTAGGTTAATTGGTCTATCTAAATTCTCCCTAGGGGTGTGTGTGTGTGTGAATGGTTGTTTGTCCTGTATGTCTTTGTGTTGCCCTGCGACAGACTGGCGACCTGTCCAGGGTGTACCCCGCCTCCCGCCTGGAACGTAGCTGGAGATAGGCACCAGCAACCCTCCCGACCCCATTAGGGACAAAGGGTGAACAGAAAATGGATGGATGGATGTGATTATATTAACAAAAACACACGATTTCATTATAAAGTTGGGAGTATTTTTATTACAATAGTATATATTTGACAAATATAAAAAGAAATCATTCTTTTTATGGACAAAAAGAAAGAAGAAAGTGCTCCTGGGGGGTTCCTGGTGGCCACAGTAGGTCATGTTTCACTGGTACTATGAGCTGCCATGCAATGTGCAGCGCAGATCCAAAAGTCCAAAGCACCAGTGAAAGATAAGTTAGCAAAACAATGAAAGAGGAAGAATAGAAAAAAGACACTATAAAGGTATGTGTTCATGTGTCTTGGTAAAGTAATGTTTATCCAAAACATTTGTGGAACTGCTAATAGAAACTTAGCTTGATAGCAACCTTGAATGGTGAAATTCAACAACCAAACATTTATGCTAGAATGTTTGTATTTGTGTGAAACTGAGTTTTAACTTTAAATGAGTTGATTCTTGTAGTTTGCCTTGTATGTTTCTGAGGGGTGTTGTTTTGGCTTCAAAACAGCAGGTTTGATAGCGTTTGATAACAACAATTAAAACTTCTCAATGTTTGACATTGTTTAGCTTAATGTTTTTACATCTAGTTCCATGGCTAGTGCATTTGCTGCTGAGCATGATAATTTATGTGGCTAAAAACAACAATATTTTTTACATCAACTTCTAAGTTATTTGAAACTTCTCCAATAAAAACTGTTTAAAGGCACAGAATCAGTCCAGTGTCGGTCCACATTGTCAGGTGAGAAATTCACCTGGTATAAATAAAAATTTTAGCTATTGTAATTACACCTAAAAACATTAATTTAATCAAAGAATGTTATGAATATGTATATATGTATTACATCTTAAGTAGGGGTGCACCGATTGCAGTTTTTTGAAGCTTATCGGTCTTTAAAAATACTGATATGTTAATTTTGACCAATACCAGTTTTTTTGTCTGAAATGTCGGTAAATATAGCAAGGAAATCACTCAGTTGGTAACAGTGGGATAACTATGGTTAACTGTGAATGTGCAGACATGACCTGATTGGCTGGTCTGTCAGTCAAACCTCTTTCATTGTAGAACAGAAGAGGACAGTGGATGATTTTTAACCCTTTGCTGAGATAGATAAGATCAGGAGATAAAATTGGCTTCACATGCAAGTATCGGTCGATCACGATCCCCAAAAGTTAAGAAAATCAGCTGGCCAATAAATCGGCTGATCAATAAATCGACTGATCGATAAATCAGCTGGCTGATAAATGTATCCTATATTATACATAAATATAAGATAAGATAAGATAAGATAAGATTTATTTGTCATTGTCATCAACAGATTACAACGAGATTGAGATTTGTTCGACTCGAGTTAAGATGCAGGTTATGTGTATATACATAATATACAAAGATAAAGAAATAAATAGTACAAAATGAGAAATAAATAGACATCAGAAGATGGTTGCAGCGCCTGCAGGTGTCGCAACAGAATTTACATTTTTAACAAAGTGGTGTCAAGAGCAGAAGTTCTTATGCCTTTGTGCCGTGATTGCCATCGGGTAAAAACTGTTTTTTAGGTGATTTGTCCTGGTTTTTATTGCTCTGTATCTCTTGCCTGATGGCAGCAGCTGGAAGAGACCATGGCCAGGGTGTGAAGAGTCACTTAAAATGTCCAAAACTTTCTTGTGGAGCCTGGAAGTGTAAATCTGTTCCATAGTGGGGAGGGGGCAGCCTATGGTTCTCTCTGCTGCCCTAACAACCCTCTGGAGCGCCTTCTTGTCCGTGGATGTGTTACTGCCGTACCAGACACACAGACTGTACGTGAGCACACTCTCTATGGAGCAGTGATAGAAGGCCTGCAGCAGGTCTGAGGGGAGACGGTTCTTCTTGAGTATTCTCAGAAAGTACAGTCTCTGCTGTGCCTTCTTCAACAGCTCCTTGGTGTTGGTGCTCCAGGTTAGCTTGTCCTCCAACTCCATGCCCAGAAACCTGAACATTGGGACCCTCTCCACACAGGTCCCACTGATGGTGAGAGGCTGGATGTCCATTTTGTTCTTCCTGAAGTCGACCACCAGCTCCTTTGTTTTGGAGGTGTTGAGGAGCAGGTTACTGACTTTGCACCACTCTGACAGCCGCTTCACCTCATCCCTGTACTCCCCCTTCCCGCCTGAGATGAGACCAACAACAGTCGTGTCATCTGCAAATTTTATGATCTTGTTGCTGAGGTGGTTGGAGACACAGTCATGAGTGTAGAGGGTGTAGAGAAGTGGGCTGAGCACGCAACCCTGTGGCGATCCGGTGTTCAGGCTCAGAGCAGTGGAGGTGTGGGGGCCCAGTCTGACCCTCTGGGAGCGACCTGTTAGGAAGTCCAGGATCCAACTGCAGGTGGCTGATGGGAGCCCAAGGTTTGCTAGCTTGAACACCAGACGTTGGGGAAGTATAGTATTAAATGCTGAGCTGAAGTCCACGAAGAGCATTCTGACGTAGCTCCCCTGCTTCTCTAAGTGGGTCAGGGCAGCATGAAGTGCTGAGGATACAGTGTCCTCTGTGGACCTCTTTGCTTTGTAGGCAAATTGGAGAGGGTCCAGCTAAGCAGGCAGGCCAGCGAGGATGTGACTCCGCACCAGTCTCTCGAAGCACTTCATGATGATCGGTGTGAGTGCCACTGGACGGTAGTCGTTCAGGGTGTTGATGTTGGCTCTTTTCGGCAGGGGGACAATGGTAGAGGACTTTAGGCAGGGAGGGGTAGTGGCTTGAGACAGGGACTGGTTAAAAATCTTTGTGAAGATTCCAGCCACTTGGTCCGCACAGTCTTTAAGCACCCGTCCCGACACACCGTCAGGTCCCGCAGCCTTCCTTGGGTTCACCTTCCTTATCACCTGCCTCACCTCACACTCCTCTACTGTGAGAGCAGAGCTGCTGTGGACAGGCAGCTGTGATGGAGCTGTGGTAGGTGTCGCCTCAAAGTGGGCAAAGAAGATATTCATCTCCTCTGCCAGGGAAGTGGTTCCCTCCGTGCATGGCTGGTTGCTGGATCTGTAGTTTGTAATGTGCTGGACACCCTGACACACCTGCCTGGTGTTGTTGCTCCTGAGCTGCTTCTCTATTCTCCCTCTGTATGATGCCTTAGCTTGGCAGATGCCTCTTCTCAGGTTGGCTCTGGCAGAACTGTAGAGTACTTTGTCCCCAGACCTGAAAGCAGCGTTCCTGGCTTTCAAGAGGCCCCGGACCTCCTTAGTCATCCAGGGTTTCCTATTCGGATAGATCCTCATGAGTCTGTTCCTTGTGACATTGTCCGTGTAGAACCTGATGTAGTCCAAGACTGCTGAGGTGTAGTTCTCCAGGTCCTGATGTGCAAAAACCTCCCAGTCAGTTCTCTGGAAGCAGTCCTGTAGTTGGTGAGAGGCATCCTCAGGCCAGATGGTGACAGTCCGGGTTGTACTGGGGACACGTTTCCACAGGGGGGTGTAAGCAGGGATCAGTAGCAGGGACACGTGATCAGACTGGCCAAGGTGTGCTAAGGGTTTAGCCCTGTATGCTTGTCTGATGTTTGTGTACAGCTTGTCCAGAGTTTTATCACCCCTGGTTGTGCACTTTATATATCCAATATACAGTAGGATACAATGTAAACAGTACTGTCAGAGATGCGATAAGTTTAGAGCAGGTGTATTATTATTCTTAAAAGTTCTGCGCAGAGTTTCAGGATGATCATTTGGGGCAATCTAAGCGCAGTGTTGTATAGTAACGAAGTAAAAATACTTCACTACTTTACTTAAGTATATTTTGGAGTACTTCATACTTTCCTGGAGTATGAAAATTTTTGATGACTTTCACTTTTACTTCACTACATTTCCGAACTTAATTGCGTACTTTTACTCCGATACATTTTCAATGTGTGGTTTAGTTACTCGTTACAAAAAAGCGAGAGAGAGAAACGAAGTGTTTTGACCCCACCTACTGATTAGCAAGTAGCAAGCAGGCTACCGAACAAAGTCCGTAGCCTTCTTGCCTGGGCTTGTTCACCACCTCCAATAGGATACACCTGTTTCGCTTCTCCCATTAAACACAAAGCAAGTCTCGCAATCAGGAACAGCCACATGAAGGAGGAGACGGAGACCACAACGACTGCAACTACGTCGGACACGGCTCCAGGGGAACCACCAGCTGGTGATAGGGTGACCAGACGTCCTCTTTTTCCCGGACATGTCCTACTTTTCAGACCTAAAAAGATGTCCGGGGGGAATTTAAAAATTGTCCGGGATTTTGGTCAATTGCCTCAAAACACATTACATAGCTTACAGTGCATTGTAGGGCACTGCGCACGGCGCTGCGTGTCACGTAATCCCTGAGCCGCGTCAGTGGGCAGCATCTCTCCCCCCCCCCCCGCTCCAAAGTTTTCTGTTTTTTTTTTTTTTTTTGCATAATGACCAGTTGTGTGCACCACCTATTGACTGATTCACTGATTTGTGAAGTAGAGTAATCGTAACAGCTCTTTTTCTTCATGTTGGCCGCATTTTCTGTACTATTTATTTTTCTCATTTTCAGCACTGACCTTACTTGAAGGGAAAACTTAAGGCTTACAAAAACTTTGTATTTTCTGTCCTGGAGGGTTTACTAAGAAGCTGGTTCAGTTGTAAAGCAGGTTAAGTTAACCTTGTGCTATAGGTAAAGCACCTAATTTCCTTAACTAAATGATGCCTGCAGGTATATCTATTAGCAGGTTTAATTTTGCCTGCACTTGGTTGGGTACATTATTTTAAGTGTATTTGACAAGTTTACCAAAATATAAAAAATGTCATTCAACCTGCATTTGCCTTGTTTTACTTTTTACTTGTACTTTTCATTACATTACTTGAGTACATCCATTTTTACAGTACTTTCCATACTTAAGTACAAGAAGTTTCAGATACTTTAAGACTTTTACTCAAGTAACATTTCAGTCAGTGACTTCGACTTTTACCAAAGTCATATTTTGGAGAGGTACTTGTACTTTTACTTGACTCTGAGATTTCAGTACTTTATACAACACTGTCTAAGCGCTAATAAACCGTCATAATGTGCCAGCAGATCAATATGATCTCTGAACACATGCTCCCTTGATCACAAAAGAAACAGCAAACCTGAAGACATAAAACTATAACTGGCTGAATGTTCTCTTTTGTGCTTTGTTGATTCCTCTTCCTGTTGTCTGTTGCCATGGTAACGAGTCTGTGTGTACAGTAAAGTCGGCACAAATGGAGGAAACGCACAATACAAATAGTGAAAAGTGGGGCTATACATGGTAATGGTGCATCACCAATCCATTAATATATATCGATGGGCAGCAGTGCGAAAGAGGAAAATCTAATCAACTATCCCACACTAATAAATTATATTTCATCCTCAGTGGTAATAGATGCTGTGAAGTTGAGATGATTAAAAATAAAAAACATATTCCAACGTGTCTGCGATGGACTGGTGACCTCCTGGACGGATGTATCCTGCCTCTCACCCGTTGACAACTGGAGACAGGCACCAACAGCTCTACTAACCCCAATGGGATAAGGGTATAAGAAAATGGATGGATAGGATATTGCAACATGTAAACTCAAATGTTAGGTCTGTGTAAGCTGATATCCATTAAATGCTTGAGACTGAGACATCATCATCAAATAAATTCAGCCCAGTTGGTCCACAAAGTATGGAAATATTACTGAATTCCGAGTTACCTTTTCCTGAAGTTTCTCTCTATGCGACAATAGATTACATTTCTAATTTATTCCAGACAATACAAAATCTTGGTTTGATATCATCAAATAAATATTCAGATTCATCATCCTAATAACTATGCTTGCTTCATAATGAAAAAAATAAAGAGTTTTGGGTATTATGAAATGTTAAGAAAATTATAGTATTTTGTCCACAATTTTGTTCAAAATTAACCCAAAATGTTTTGCTTATACAGAGTTTGCTTCAGAAACTCACTCACCCTCGAGTGA